>NC_056579.1:13598611-13833611 GCF_018340385.1 Cyprinus carpio | reverse complement strand
AGAAGAGCTTCACCCACACTGAGCCACAGGACCACTGGGCATAAAAGGAAGGTTAGACATTATATCACAGACTGTTAGCAATTTGATGTCTTGTTTCCAAAGGGGAAAATTCTGCTATTTTTATTATATTTTATTATTGTTTTTAATACAATAAATATTACAGAATTTATTATTATAAAAATATATGTTTTTTTTATTGTATCAGCTGTGTGGATCTCCATCTCGGTGTCAGGACTGGGGTGTTTCGGGGCAAGAACAGTCGGTGTTTTACACAGAGCAGCGTTGTATCCCTCTCCAGGGTCTGTATCATTCATGCATACACAAAAGCATTTTCATGTTTTCTGAAAATCACTGTGCAGACGACTGCTTATGTTTTATAATGAAGCTGTGTCTATGTTCCAGGTCTCAGTTCGGAGTTGGAGGAACTGATGGTGGAGGGATTGCTCCTGCAGGTTTCTCTCCCCGAGACCCAGCAGCTCTACAGACTTCTGCTGTCCGGCCCCCCGACCACAAACACATCCCACACAGAACACGCACCCTACCTCACACCAGAACACTCCTCACCACAGAGAGAGGCAAGGAGCGCGAGGCTGTGCATGCATCATTTCTTTTAAGCTATTTAACGATTAAAATTCAGTCACTAATTCAAAAGAACAATCAGGTTCAATCAAATTAAAGATCTGTTTTCTCCATGGGCATAATGTATGAACTTTGAGACAAACCAACACCGAGCTCTAAGATCAGCAAATATTATATGCTTCTCGGTGTGATTTCAGCTTCGTTTCTGATAGATGAAGCACTTATTTTATATAATTGAGTATAATTTTTAGTGGAAATCATGATACTTTTTTTCAGGATTCTTTGAATGGAAAGTTCTATTGAACAGCATTTATTTAAAATAGAAATCTTAGAAACGCTTCTTTTAAATGTCTTTGCGGTCACTTTAAACAAAAACAAAAAAACAATTTAATGCATCCTTGCTGAATAAAAGTATTAATTTCATGTTTAAGATCTAAATTCATAACTTCTCTCTGTCTTCCTCTTTGCCCTCAACAGCGAGATGCAATCACTTCAGCAGAAAAGAAAGCCAAGCGGCGGATGAACAGAGAAGAGACTGAGATCAGGGATAGAGGGATAAAGCCGAAAAGCAAGAAGCAGCGGATGGGTACAGAGAAGCGGAGAGAGAGGAAAGAGGCATCGGTCTCTGCGTCAGACGTGTCTCAGTCAGAAGACTCTGAAGAGGATATGACCCAGTGTCCAGCAGAGAACTGTCTCCAGCCGGAGGGAGAAGAGGTGGGCAAGTGATCATAGTGTATTGACCATGTGTGTGTGTTTGAATGTGTTTTGACTGGTTTCTATCTGCTTTAGGTGTACTGGGTTCAGTGTGACTGCTGTAACTGCTGGTTCCATATGATATGTGTGGGTGTATCAGCAGAACTCGCAGCCAAGGAGGATTACATGTGTGTGACCTGCAGCACAACCAACGCAGGCCGCCGGAAGTGAGTCAGATGAAGAAGGCAGCTGGTCTCCCACTTTATCCTCCTCCATCCCTTCTCCTGGATGTGTAACTGACCCTCCCCGTTCTTTAACCTATGACCTCTGACCTTTGTAACAACGGTGCTATTTTGCTCTTTGTTGGACTCTGTTGTCCTGAATGATACTATTTGGTCACTTTTTTGTATTTTTACAGCTTTTTTCCTTCTGTCGAACTGTTTGTGATTGTCTAAAACAATAAATATGCTAAATGCTGAATGAATATAGCGGTGCATGGGTTTGTGTTTGTGTTGCTTTCTGGCGTGGAGGAGAGACGCTCTCGTGAATCGCAGCGAGGGTCGTCTCTTTTGCATGCACGGTCAGAAACGCTACAACACAGGACAAACGAACAGTTTTCACCAAATACAATATAATAAATACAGAGAAATTATTTTTTGGAAACTTGCCGTTTCAGTACACGGGCATCTGGGATTCTCTCCGTTGTGACGTTTTATTTCCTTTTGTAGATTAGTTTTATTTATCGGAGCAATAATGTTGTTTGTAAGTTTCAGGAAGTTGCAGCGGTCTCAGTTGTGTTGGTGCTTTTAGAGATGGTGGTCAGATATTCAGGATATGTAACAGACACACACACACGTCAGAACTGTAGCAGACAGAAGAGTGTAATGAACTGCCATAAAACCTGCTCAAGCCGTTTTGAAGGGTGAGGGTGGGGGGTGTTGGGGTTTGGGGTTTGACAATTTATAGTGTGGAATAAAACTCTTTGTTCTAATATCAGACAAAGTCTCTTCCCTTTTTTTAGTGATCACTGGTATGTTGGTGCTTTTGATTTCTTTACACTAATCACAGATCAGTATTTTAGCTTTATTTATACTAATATAGTATTGATTAATATTTTGAGTTAGTTACTATTTATAGTTACTATTTAGTTTTAATTTTAGGTTTTAGTAATTCTTTGTGCTTTTGCCATTTTTATTAGTTTTAAAATATTTCTATTTTCACATTCACAGAGTCACAGATTCTCTCAATCAAGCACTCTTTTGGGCTTCAGTTCCTGCCTTAAAATTGTTAGAATTCAAGATCATTTTTAAACCTTTTTTATAGTTTCCCCCCATTTAGTAGACCTTCTATCGATTGTATGCCTTTTTTGATACAGAAACTGGTCATAATTTCACTTATGTTTTTCACCATTTTTAATCATGTTTTAAAAGCACTTATTCCACATAGACTTTTGTAGACAATATGAGATTTTGAAATCTGCATGCAATATTTATTTAAAAAATGGTTTAAAATTAAATTAATTTGAGCAACATTATTTTCGTATGTCTGAGTGAACTCTTTTTCAACTTGCAACTCAGATTTTGTGTTATTATTTTGTATTATTACTCTTTATGATTGTAAAGAGTTGTAAGTCATAGTCTTCAGAGATGGGAAGGGCTAAAATACTCAAAGCCCCCAAGCTAAGGATTTAATAAAGAGCTAAATAATTTCAAACTAACCTCACTGTATAAAAAAATGATTGCTGCAATTAGTTATCACTTTAAAATTCAACATTTGAATAAATAATAATACCTAATAATAATAATAATAATGCCTTTGACCAGGTTAGGACAATCTTACTAGAGTGAAACGCTGCTTTATATCTCTCACTAACAGTGAAGATCAATAGCATAACTCTACAACACACAAAAACTAATATATATAAAAATAAATATATATATATATATATATATATATATATACATATATATATAATGAACCGGTGTGTCACAGTGATCATCACTTCTTTTTAATTAAATGAGCATTATTGGTTTATTATAGGCTACCATGTATCAGATTCTCACAGCAGTTTTTATTAGAATCTTAGAATACTACGGTTTATGAGAAACAATTTTGATAATTTCACTGTTATACCAGTGATATTTACTTTTTGTAAATTTGAGGAATGTTGACTGCAGACCATTGAATCAGCATATAATAACTAGTAATGAGTAGCAAATTTGAATTTAAAAAAAAGAAAATCAATTGATTGTTTTTTATGCACACCAATATCATTTTACCTTCTAAAAATAAGTTTAATTTGACCGTTTTTTGTTTTCAGGCTGTTTGTGAACTGGGGGTCGAATGCGTAAATTACTTAGTTGTACTAGCAAGTACCGGTGAAAACGCTGCCATCTAGCGGTGATTCATGTGCATGTCATTTCATTTGGCAGCAGAAGCCCAAGTCCTCCAAAAACAAATAAATCGCAATTTTTTTCATTGTTAACAAACTAGAACTGATTTAGTGTTCATGACTTCCAAGAAATACTATTCATACACACATTCAACACACAAAATTGATGTCACAGAACTCATCAAAATTTATCAAAAGAACCACTGATACGTTCAGGCATAGGATCCAAACAGAGCAGAAGATGCCTGGGTTGTGGAAGGGGAAAGGAATTATTCCTTATGAATATGACCGAATTCTTACAAACTTGTGAGAAAATGTTATTGGAGGACCACTGGTGTAAAAAAAACTACACAATCTGTGTGATAGAGAAACGCTCTCATTTGTGCGTCACGCAGATGTGAAGGATCGCGCGGAATGCGTCCTGGCGCTCGAACCTGAGCTGGAGCTCGTGAAAGGCGCTCTGAGCGCGATACCCTCTGCACGCTTTTTATCATGGATTTAATAGCACGTGTGAAGGGGAAAGATACTGTTTAAACTGAGACAGCTGCATTTCCGCAGACTGAAACATTATACTTGGCAAATAAACATTAAATATTTCCAAAGAAAATGTCCAGACAAAAGGTTGCGGAGCGACGAGGGAGCGACGACTCGGACACGGACCTGCTGCTCGCGACGCTCTCACCGGAGGAGGTGGAGGAGCTCGAGCGAGAGCTCGTTTATATCGACCCCGACCCGAGTGTACCGGTGGGACTCCGGCAGCGGAACCAGACGGACAAACTACCGTCCAGAGGATATGACAGAGAGGCTATGCTGGACTACTGTGAGCGGCAAACAAACAAACCCATACAGAGATAACCGAACACATAATGCTTGATAAAAATAATAATAATTGTTGTTGTTGTTGAAAACTGTTATATAATTAGAATAAAAAAAACTATTCTATACAAAAAAGTTGTTTAAAAATATAATTATTTTCTTTATGTTTATTGTTAGTAAAAAACAAAAAAATGATAGTAAATTCCCTAATGTATAATGGCATTTGCTTCCAAGAGTTAGAGCTATTTTAGTCCACCAACAAAACTTTTCTTAAATTTTAAGACTTTTAAAGTTATTTCAAATTTGTACACACACACACACACACACATACATACACATTCAGCAATCAGTTATACATTTCTTACACAGAATAACACTAACTAATTAGGTTTCTTAATAATTGTACAAATTTTAAACTTAACCCCTGGAATATTTAAATGTTTCAGTTAATCCAAATTTCCAAAATACATTAACATGGATTTATTTTTGTATGATGTTGCATGAAGGAACAATGAATAATGAAGAGCTGACCTGTGGTCGTTTGTCATTCAGTCTCTAACTGTTTAAGATCTCATCACAGTGTGACATATTTGTAGATCTGTGAACACAGTGAATGGCTGATGTAGCACTGAGATCCCTGTTAATCAGTATGGCCTACATGCCTGACATGTCATGGTCCCATGTATCAACACCCGTTTTGCTGCACGCACATGGCCCATTAAGGGATCCCAATGGCCTATAATTTTGCCATCATCTATTGGTGAACTCCATTTATGTAGAACAACACACACCATTTATGTAGAACTAACCTTTGACATCAGAGTTGCTGAAGTCATTCATTTTGGAATCCACCTCAATAGGATTTTCTAGGGGTATGGTGTAAAAATGAGCATTTTCTAGATTAAGCAGATGATCTGGTCCTTCTGGGATGGTGTTCCTTGTGTTTTTGGGAGTGCTAGCTTTGTTTTACATGATTAAATAGGTGCTAATGAGGCACTAGTAATGTGAGATACACTCAAGGGGCCACAAACTACTTTTAAACTCTATTGAGACACTGAAGTGTTTGTTTGAAACATGCTCAGCAGGCAACAGAACACACACACATAATCTCAGAGGAATCTTACAAGTTACTAAGTAACATTGTGCTCTTTATAAACATGGTTACCTGTTTTTAGCTTATTTTTGATCAATCCTAACCTGTAAAGACCATCTTTCTGATCTCATTTGATATTGTGCTGTGAAGTTTGTTCAGCTGCGTCATTATGTTGGCAGAGTGAACTTGCTAACTGGATAGTCACTTCCGCATGTATTCAGTAAAACAGCTGTGAGAATAAAATTTATGTTCAGGTAATTTTACAGTAGTCGGTGGTTAAGAGTGATGCACTTCAGAGATTTGTGAATGTGTTTGCTTAAAGCTTGGCCACAGTGAGGCTTTGGAACTGTCAAGGACAGAATTCCAGTCCTAAATGTTCCTCCCTTTGCTGCCTTATAAGGGCACATCTGAGAGTTTTAAGACTTCTTCAAACAATAGCTCACAAATCTGCACAGAACGTTCTTTCCATTTTAATGACTACTAAAAATAACTCACTCGGTCCAGCTGGGTTCAGCCATCAGCTGTAATTATTCTAGATAAGTTTCGTTTGTTTGATGCCCCCACAGATTTAATGAGGATGTTGATATTTATCAATAATTACACCGAAATGAAAGCAAATGGAAACTAATTTAGAATGTGAATATGGTGATTAAGATGTCGAAAGTCAGGTAACAATTAACCAAAATCAGATATTCAAACAGTCAAAAGACAAACAGCTTCTCAGATTTAATGTGCTGTGGTGAATAATGTATTTTGTGTTTAATTTATGAAGGGAGGGGATGGCAGAAGGAGAGATCGACTCCGCCGGATGAGGAGCAGAGAGTTTTCCAGGTCGCAGAGTGGCGATCCTCCCGACACAGAGAGCAGAAATGCTGAGAGCGAAAAAGATAACGAGAGAGCAAGAAAAAGCGAGGATGATTCTAGGAATGTATCTGATGAAGAAGACAAAGGCAAAGAGAAGAAAAGGGAGGAGGAGAAGAGAGAAAGAGAGAGAACAGGTAATAAGACAGAAAGTGGAAAAGAGCTTTCTATGAAAGAAAGAGGAAGCAGCAAAACTCTAGACCTCATATCTAAACTGCAAGAGAAAAAAGAATATAAGAAAGAAAGAGGGAGGAATGAGATGAAAAAAGCAAGTGAAAACTCCAAAATACGAGGGTTTGTCTCCAAACTGCAAGGGGATAAAGACACTGAAGACCTAAAAGTAAAAGACAATGAGGCAGAAGTCAAGAAACAATATGAAAGCAGAAATAAAACCATAGAAGAACCGAAGAACAACAGAGCAGGAGGAAGAATAAACCTGTTAGAAACAGAGGAGAAGAAAAGCAGATTTAGAAATATAGAAGAAAGATGCAGAAGAAGAGAGAGAGAAGAGGAGGATGAGAAACTTCACTCACAGAGAAATACAACCAGAGCACAGAAAGAGAGTGAAGAAGAAAAAGTGAAACAATCAGAAAACAACGAGGTGAAAATATCTACCATTTCCACCTATAACAGCTCATTGAACTCTCATGGCGTGGATGACCGTTCTGGTACTACTGAGGAGGATGAGTCTTTTAGCGAAGATTTGGACAGTGACACTGGCTTCAGCATGTTTGATGACCTTCTGGAGCAGGTTCGCAGCGATGACCCTGAACTAACAGAGATCATCGTCAATAATTCAGACACCATTAAGACAGACACCCTGATACAGTTTGCAGAAGGTCTTCGCAGCAACACTCACATCAGAACCTTCTGCCTTGCAAACACGAGAGCGGATGATCATGTCGCGTTCGCCATCGCTGCAACCCTACGAAATAATTCAACCCTCACCAGCATCAACCTCGACTCGAATCATTTGACAGGCAAAGGCATCCTGGCCATTATCAACTCTCTTCAGCACAACAGCACGCTTATGGAGCTGAGGTTTCATAACCAGAGACACATTTGCGGAGGGAAGACTGAAATGGAGATGGCCAAAGTCTTACGTCACAACTCTTCACTGCTGAAGCTGGGATACCACTTTGAGTTGGCTGGGCCCAGGATGGCCATGACGAACATCTTGAGCCGGAACATGGACAGGAAGAGGCAGCAACGACTAGAAGCACAAAAACTTGCCAGACAGGAGTCCGACTCCACCCCATGTGAAGATAAGAGTTCACCTGAGAAGAATAAGCCAACAACTTCGCCCATCAACACTCAAAAGAAAGACTCTAAATTTGCTTCCCATTCAAAATTCACTTGTTCTCAGGAAACTCCCAAAGCTCCGCCCACAAAGCTACTGTCTAGACACCTACCATCAGAGGTAACAGGAAAGAAAGAAGGGCCAAAAGGAAGTCGACAAGCTCCTCCTCCTCCACCCCCTCCCGGCCCAGCATTAGATGTTCAGGCCCTGAGGAGGTTGCTGACCCCGATCTCTCAGAGGAAACCAGACAGCAGTGCAGCTGTCCAACAGACGGACAGGAGCTCCAGAGATCAGCTGCTGGACTCGATCAGAAACAGCAGCATGAACGCTCTCAAAAAGGTGACACGGACATCACATGTCATTGATGTTACTACACATGCCAGTACATGACCATACATCACCATCCTAATAAGAAAATGTGAAGGCTTCTTTCTACAGCATTATATTCTTAAGATATTTTAATGCAAGTTAAAGCAATTTTGTAATTTTTGGCCCTCTTGCAGTTTGCAACTTTTAAAAGAAATCCTCTCCTGTGGCCTCAAGGGATATTAAAGTGTTCATTGGATGCACACTTTAGAATCATTCCGGAAGTAGTTAGTCACATGGGTACTTTTTGCATTCTGAATTGTACAAATTTGGACATACTACTCTTTTCACATACTGTTTTTCACACACTATATAGGCTATAGTATGGAAGTATGTGATTTCAGATGCAGCCTTGGTCTCACTGTGAAATATTTTCACGAACAAATCATGACTCATGTGTAAGTTTTGTATTAAAATTTATTCTTAACTTACAAAAAATATAGAAACAACTGAAACCACACATGCAAAAATCACATAGCCTTGGTGGCTCTTATCATTTTAACATTAAAGTATGCAGGCTATGCAGAGGTTTCTCTGCAGAAAATGCAGATATAGCTGGCTGAGTCTGTAATTTGAATGTGTAAAAAGTTATTTATTGTGTTTAAAGTGGTTTGAAGATGGCACACTTGCACTTGGTATTGCTCGAGAGCCTTCTTTAGAGAGCATATCATGTTCACTGAGACTGACTAAAAGCTGTGAAGAAGCCCTTATATGGAGATGTTTTTAATGCAAATTACTAACCTCAGGCACACAGTCACTCATTTAGAATTTTTTCAAATTAATTTAAAAGCAAGTTCTCCTGTTTATATAAATATTAATAATCCACAATATTATTATAGATGAGATGGACTGGTTTAATTTTGCTTTGGATCTGCTTCTTTGCATGGATGAATGTGGGATGAGGCACCGGTGTGCACTTGGATACAGAACATCTTATCAATGACCTTTTTTTTTTTTTTTACAACTGGTTATTCCCCAGTGATTTGCTGTTTTGAATAATCCATGGGCAATTTTTCTTGTTCATTGTGGCACCAAAATTTCAGCATCATGCTATCCACAGCCAGAGCTGCTTTTGTCTGTGCACAGATATGAAGTGACACGATGCATATATGCAATTTCAAAAAAAACCCCAACAAACACAAAAAAAATTAAATATAATAATTAATAAATAAAAATAAAAACAATCAATTTTCATTAAATGAAAGGTATGAAAAATGGATTTTTACACTCATTTTTACACTAATTCATAAAAAAATGTATGTAATGTTGTATAATATAATATTATAAGTACTTAATCTTCTTTTCAATCTTCCTCTCAGGTTGAGATCCCTAAGTGGTTGAGATAGTATCTGTCCAGTGTACGTGCTTCTACCTTCAGATTCCCCTGCAGTCCTCCAGTGACCCGTCATCATGGAGGAGTCACTGAATCCTCAAGTTGAGATTCCTCCTTAACTGGTTCAGACACTCCAAAATACAGCCAGTTTGGATTATTCGATATCTAAACACTTGAGGTGGGAGACTTTGCTATCTGAGTGTGATTTTTTCAGGACTGACGGCTAAGCAGTCAACATTCAATCTTTGTGGGGCATCTGTTGGTGTTTAAGGACCCTCAGAGAAAGATTTGTCAAATAAATTAGATACATTCAGACTATTGGTTTTGGCATGCTTACAATATTCTTAAATACTAATATATAATAAAGTACTAATCCTTACTCTGTCTAGAATGCAATATGCTAAATAAACCTCTAAATATTCTCAGAAACCCCACAAGTATGATCTTCTGTCATGTTATGTGTTTGTAAATTGAGGAACCTTCTTACATAAGATCTATAAACTATTCTGATTATGAATGTGGTATTGAGTTTAACTTCATGTTAAATCTTTTTATGGCCAAGGATTTTTTTCTGGACTTTTGGAGTTTTTAGTTTGGGCTTCTGTATTAAAATATATTCACTCCTGTTAAAAAATTATTTTATTATTATTTTGTTCATCATGGTTTCATTACAAATGCTATTCATCAAACTGTTCATCAAACAACCCTCCATTTGTATCAGTGACAGCTGTGCACACAATATACATTCTAGTATTGAGTTTATTAAAATATTGAGGTGAAGGTTCATCCCATGCATTCTGCAGCATATTTTGATAAATTATATACTGCCTCATTAAATGTAAATATTAATTAATTTAAAACCATAAATCGATGATAGTGTACAATACAAGGAGGGAAATTAGAACAATTAGAACAACCCACTTCCTCTCACATCTGCAGAATTTACCACATCCATGGGCAGCATTTATTGATAAATAACTAATATATAATTTAGATATCACTTGAAAAATTTTGCATTAGCAAATATGACCTACCTGAGATCTCTGTATATGTAATCTTAACTGATGTGTATTAGACGTTTTGTCTGTATTGCATTGGACTTTATGAAGCATTGCATTGGATTTTATGAATTTTAGCTGGATGACAAATTGGTAAATTAACCTCCACAAATGATTCCTGGTATTGATTAAATTTGATTTTTAAAAAGGGAACAGAGGATCGAATGCTCAGACTATAAACTCTGAACTCTTTTGTTGTTTTCCCTGCAATGAATGTGATGTAATTAAAATGTGAAGTGTTTATTTTGTGGTTAAAGAAGACAGACCTAACTGTTGTCTCTGTACCACAGTATCATATAACAGGAGCAATTCATGTATCCCACCTACAGGTGGCAGAGGGATCAAAAATACCCAAACGCAAAGCAGACACTAGATGAAATGTGGACTACCCTTTGTCGAAGTAATTCATGGTCATTTCTCTGTAGAAGAAAACTGAAGACATGGTATATACTGTATGTAGATATTGCTGTAAAACAAAAATAGCTGTGACGAAGAGAAATAGGAACATAAAGCATAATTCACAGCAGAGAAATTAAATGACTTAGTAAATATATTTTAGGGCAGATTGATGTTCATGGAAATTCACAGCCCGTTTTTATTAGAAGAAGAAAACAGAGATATTAACAGCTGAAACACTGTTTCCATCTTTTGTCTTTGCATAATCACATATGTCCTTGCAAATGCATCAGTGACAAAAAGTGTCAACTCCACTTCTGTTCGGCTTCATTTCCTTCCTGAGCCGAAGACTGCTATTGTGTTTGCCCTTGCAGCCATGTCAGTTACAGCTAAACGGTCATTGGTTCCTTCTTTTGTATGTTAGTCGCGCTCTCTCTCTCTCTCTCTCTCTCCCTCCTTTCTTTTTTTCTCAAAAGCACTGTTCTTCTAGTAACTGATTGAACTAACAAGTGAGAGACAGTATACAGATTTTATCGTGTTATGATTTTATGCTGTATTTTGTTATAAAGAGGATATCTTGCTTAAAGAGGATGTGATAAATTAGGGAGAATGAAAGTCCATCTAAAGATTCTCTCTGTTTTTGTAGGTAAATACTTTTTTCCTGCTTGATATATAATCATTTATCTCGTACTGCAGTCGTGTGCATGTTAACAGCAAACAGCAAATGCATGAACTTTGTGACCTTAGGAGTGAAATATCGTAATGATAAATATTATGTTAAATAAGTGTTTTACAAACAAACTTCTGTAATAAATCCACTTTTTTTCAGTGTAAAATTATCTTGCCTGAATTATGTGAACACTTCAGAAAGAATTTAAGACCGTCTCTTTGGTTATTAGAGATTGTTTTAAACTAATCTCATTACAGGCTATCAGTGTAAATGTGAGCGCATCTAAACTGTTTCAGTTGTATTTGTCTGTCGACCGTCTGTATACTGTCTGTCTGTATGAAGTAATGACATTTTTAATTGTGTTTTCTCTAGTTTTGACCGGTGTGTTGATGAAGTCTGGAAATGTTTATGAGGGAACAGTGGGCGGAAAGGTGGAGATCAGATGTCCATATCTTGATGACTATAATTATACACCCAAGTACTTTTGTCGTGATCCCTGTAAATATGCTCATGTTTTGATTAAAAGTGCAAAGACTGATCAGGTCATCTCAGGTGGAAGATACTCTTTGATTGATATTGTCAGTGGACGGATCTTTACTGTAACCATCAAACATCTCAGACTCACAGACTCTGGTGTTTATTACTGTGGAATTGATAAATGGTTCAGTGATATACTGAATAAAGTTCATCTGTCTGTCCATCCAGGTGGGTATTTATACAAACAGTTTGTGAATAACATAGCATATACATTTATCTTCCCATTTAAATATTTCACAAAAATGTTAATTTCCCCTTTTTCTGTTTTATTCTAAGCAGCTCCTGTGAACAGATCTACACACAACCCGGAAAACACACATATAACACGGACAGCAACACTCACCTCTACAGGTACATCCAGTCAGCAAATTAATGATCAGTTTTACAACAGTACTTATAATTTAGGAAAATGTATTCAATTTAGTAAGGAAATTTTGTATTTATAATCATATGTGATTCTCTCTTTTTTTTCTCAGTCTCTCTTTCAGATAAATCTAGTTCATATGAGCAGTTCTCACCAACATCACCAACAGTCCAGTCAAAGGGATCTACACCACTGGATAAAAACTCTGGTAGCAGTTATTTTTGTATTTTTTATGCATGTATTTTAAGATGACAGTTATAATTTATTTGCAACATTGTATAACATTGTAAACAGAATATTTAATGATTATTCTTTTCTCTTTTTATCTCAGTTAGCATACCTGTGGTTTGTGCAGGTGTTCTGGTGCTGCTGGTGTTCGGGGTTTTTGTGGCGTTAGTGTCTCTCTGCAGGAAAAGATCAGAATCAAAGTCCAGATGTAAGACCGCACACAAACAATAATGAGTTGATAGTTTCATGAAAGACTATCAAATATTACAAATAATAAGTGATCAAAAAAGCCCAATTGCATCAGTTTTAAAAATCAATAGAGAGCATGTCATGAGATCATGTCTTATTTTCTTCGGATCACTATTGCAGTTTAAGACACTGTGACTGGGTTGTATCAACATGTTTATGGCCATTTTTCAGGTCTGAAACCACCTGTCCCTGAAAATCCAGTTCAAGATTCACCAGATCTCAACCAGGTATAAAAACATCTGCTATTGATACATCATTTTACCTTAAAGTATCAGCATATATGACTACAAACTGTATGAACTGATCAACATTACATGAATAAATTTCCTTTGTAGTAAAGCTAGTTGTTTAATGTGATTATGGTAGACATGTTGGATGAACTATGAATTTAGCCTACTAAATATGTTTTTGGTATGTCCACTAGGACTGGGCAAGTTAAAGCGTTATTATCGCGTTAACGCATTAACAGATTAACGCCGATTTATCGCGCGTTAACGCGGTTTTTTATTATTATGAAAGTCCGTTGCTCACTGGCTCTGAATACACATACAGACAAATCATGGGTCACAGGAGGGCATGCTCCCGATCAAATTATTTGGGCTAAGCATCAACATTCACAAACCACTGACCACTGTTATTTTTAACAGAAAAGAATGCAACGAGCTCGTAATCATGACTTTATAAGTTGGAAATAGTAAGTTTCCGATAGCACGTGAAGACAGCAGAGACACTCTCTCTCTCAACACAGTGGAGTGAATCGTTTTGTTATCTTTGTGGTTTATTATTTTGAGCCGAATGGGACGCGGTAACACACGTCCCTCTCACAGTATATTGGTCTACAGATCTATCGCTTTTGCCGCTCAGAAATACTGTATTGACGCAATCATGCAGCAGGTCTCAGAAGATCTGCACTCCGGCGCCGTTAGCGCTCACACCCACTGATCTATATCAGTGGGTATATCTATCTATATCTACATCTATATCTACACTGCTGTACAAAGCAGCTTATTTGTTAAAAGTGTTTGCAAACCAAATGTTATTACACTTTTGTTCATATAGCAGTAGGCCTACTTTTAAATGAAAAAAGTGCACAATATACTAGGCTATGTATTATTAGTTTTATGCATAACAATGCGATTAATTGCGATTAATGACAGACAATAATGCGATAAATCACGATTTAAATATATATATATATATATATATATATATCTATATATATATATATTATATATATTAGAGGATGTTCATCACCTCTATGATGAAACTACAAATCCCCAGCACTAATATAAACACTTATGTCTCTTTCTCTTTCATCAGGTCTCTCAGACTGTAGAGGATGTTCATCACCTCTATGATGAAATTGCTGTATACAGTCTGGCTGGTCCAGCTAGAGATGGCGATTCTTCTATAATATATTCCACCGTGCAGCATTGTGATCCTGCACCCCAGAATGATGTGAACGCTTAATTACACAACATTGAGCATAAATGACTATCAGTGTCATTCTCTCATCAAAGATGTCACTCTGAAAACCCTGCTGACATGAGATGGTGCATGTGATCAGCATGCTAAAACCCTCCTGCAAACATCCTGTTGTTAACACATGGGCCAGGCTGTGAAATTAAACTGCAAAGCTGCCAAAAAAAGGCTATATATGTATATATAGTTTGTGACTGTTTTTCTTTTATCTGACTTGATTAAATTAGTAAATCCACATTTTTCTTATAACTTTTTCTCATTTTAGCCAGATGGTGTGTATTAATATTATAAGACTTCCTTTTGTCCAAGCATCTCTTATATTAAGACTTAAAAAAAAAAAAAAAATCTGTCTCATTTTCTTCAGAGATGAACTAGTCAACCACAGATTTGAAAAGAATGAAAGAATGGCTTCATGCTAATAATTCAGTTTACAATAAAAAATCTGTTCAAACCAAAAGCTGTGTGCAAAATCAGTGTGAAAAATCACAATGTCATTTGTGACCCTGGACCACAAAACCAGTCTTAAGTCACTGGGGCATACTTGTAGCAATAGCCAAAAATACATTGTAAGGGTCAAAATGATATCGATTTTTCTTTTATGCCAAAAATCATTAGGATATTAAGTAAAGATCATGTTCCATGAAGATATTTTGTAAATGTCCTACCATAAATATATCAAAACTTCATTTTTGATTGGTAATATGCATTACTAAGAACTTCACTTGGACAACTTTAAAGGCGATTTTCTCAGTATTTTGATTTGTTTGCACCCTCAGATTCCATATTTTCAAAAGTTGTATCTCCGCCAAATATTGACACTTAAGACTGGTTTTGTGGTCCAGTGTCACATTTGTTGCGTTGACACAGGAAGGTTTTTAGGAAGACACAAAAATGTAATTTAAGTTAAAAATGCAGTATGCAGCCAACATCAATAAAAATATTTTAGCCAAACAATGCTGATATCAACAGAGTAAAAGAAGTGTTGGGTGTTAGTGGGGCTAGTCTGATTTGATTTAGTGTGTTGTGTTCTTGAACACACTGAAACAGCTTAGGTGTTGCAGTACTGAGGCTGTTCCTCTTCACAGGGTTTTATTAACCACATCTCTGGAAGAAGCTGCAATTAATCTCAGAACACACTGCTGTTTTAAGTATTTGTTTTGTGTTGATTTCAAAATTGTATACTGTGCAATATTATATTTGACTGCATCTGGTTTTTGCATATATTAAGAATTTTCTTATTTTACTTAGTGTCTCTCTCTTGCCTCTAACATCGTACAGAAGTTTCTCTCTCTCTCTCTCTCTCTGTCTCTCTCTCTTTCAGTTCATCTGCCAGCTGCAGTGTGAGAAACAGTAAGTTGAAAACCTTTACTGAGCGTCACAGTTTATTGTTTGTTTTAATGTTATAAATTCTTTATAAATACTATACGGATGTTTTAAGGTGGAGATGATATCAGGGAGAATGAAAACTCTTATGACGATTCTGTGGCTTTTTATGGGTAACATTTTTTATTTTCTTTACGTTTTCCATTCCTTTCCATAATATTTTGTTTGATAGACATACCAAATATTGATTATATTAGATTTATTTTGCATAACAATATGATCAATAAGTTATATTTAGAAATGTACAGATGAGCATCCGATCCATCAATATAAAACACATAGATTTAAAGATTTTTTTGAGAACTTTTTTGCATTTTGTTGTCTGATGATTGTTTCTATTTTTGAAATTTTAATGGGTCAAAATGTATAATATGAATTTTCTGTAAGTGTCTGTTTAACTGAAAAACTGACTGTGTTTTCTCTAGTTTTGACCGGTGTGTTGATGAAGTCTGGAAATGTTTATGAGGGAACAGTGGGTGGAACGGTGGAGATCAGATGTCCATATCTAGATGACTATAAATTTACACCCAAGTACTTTTGTCGTGATCCCTGTAAATATGTTTTGATTAAAAGTGCAAAGCCTGATCAGGTCATCTCAGATGGAAGATACTCTTTAATTAATATTGTGAATGGACTGTTCTTTTCTGTAACCATCAAACATCTCAGACTCACTGACTCTGGTGTTTATTACTGTGGAATTGATCAATGGTTCAGTGATACACTGAATAAAGTTAATCTGTCTGTCCGTCCAGGTGGGTATTTATGCAAACAGTTTGTGAATAACATAGCATACACATTTATCTTCCCATTTAAATATTTCACAAAAATGTTTAGAATACTTAAATTCCTCTTTTTCTGTTTTATTCTCAGCAGCTCCTGTGAACAGATCTACACACAACCCTGAAAACCCACACATAACATATATATGGACAACAACACTAACCTCTACAGGTACAAGTTCATCCATTCAGCAATTACCATCAACAGTCCATTCGCCAGGTTCCACTCCTCCCGTCAACAGCACTGGTAACTCTTCTTTTTTGTAAGTTTATGTACTGAATTCTTACAATAACAGTAATTGGTCATTTATTTATTTTTATTTATTGTACAATCGCTTATTTTATCACTGTACTCACATTGCAGCAACTGAAATACTGTAATTATATAATCTTGTTCTTTTTATTTCAGTTGATGTCACTGTGGTTTGTACAGGTGTATTGTCATTCCTGGTTTTCTGGATCCTTGTGGCTTTAGTGGTTATTTACAGGAGAAGATCAGATGCAAAGTCCAGATGTAAGATTACAAATACACATTAAGACTTTAACTGCATCAATATATTGGTTTCACGACCCCAAAACAGAGTTGATATTAATTAAATACTTGTTTAAAACCTATCAAAGAAAAAAAAAAGTGATTTAAAAAAACTCAAGCATTTTTATACCATGTTGTCATGATGCCTCCAAATGTCATTCTTTAAAAATTTCTCATATTTCTTAGGTCTTTATATAGTTCATTCTGACATTTTAATGATAACTGATATATTATTCACATGTTGATGTTATGAAACCTCACACCACCGAAGATACAGCTCAAGATCCACCAGACTTCAACCAGGTGTGAAAACCTCTCTGTGTGGCACCAAACAAATTTATCTGATGAATGTATCAAAAGAAAAAAGAAGAAGAAAAAAAAGATCATCACTGCATGCATGTACATTTGAGTTTTTAGCTTTGAATGCTGTGAAGTTAAATTTCTTGAAAATGCACTCAGTGTTGAATCTTTACTGTGTATGAACTCCTTTTTGTCTCTGTCTGCAGGCTGTGGAAGATGGCTGTTACCTCTGTGAAGAAACAATAGTAGTGTATTGTTTGGATGATCCACCTAAAGAAGACAGTTTTTCTCTAATCCATTCAACTGTATATTACTGTGATCGCATGACTCAGAAACAAAGTCATTCTGGAAAATATACAGTTTCTGTAACAAGTCAATAAAAAAAGCAAATGGTTTGCAGAGTAACTTTAGCCATCCATCAGTCTGATGGCCAAATGAAAGTCAGTTCACCATTTCCTGGGTGGCAGATTGGTTGCTCTGCTGCATTCAAATTTAACTCTGTTGCAGAGCATTTGTGGTGTATGTGGTCAAAGAATAGAACATTTAGCAAATTATAGTGTCTTGTCAGTTGCAAACAAACTAAGGAACTGTGCCCTATATAATTATCTGTGTGCTCATAGCCTATTTTACTGTGGTCAAATATTATAGCCTATATGTTGAATATTTATGAGCACTAAATTTACAGTTTGGTGATAAATCTATAAAGCTTTTAATTTACTTGGCAGAACAAAGTAAAATTTTATCTAATAGCTGAAGGGCCCTCAAACCGTTTAACCATATGTCATCACTTTTCCACTTGTTCAAAATTAATAAATAATGATTTTTTTTTAAAGACTTTATATCTATTGCACTCAGCAAACAAATTATAGAAGATTACCTATTTTAGAATTATTTTTCATAAATAAATGAAAGTAATTTACATTGAAGTTGTCCCTTTTACCCGTTCGTGAGTGTAAAGTGTGTCAGGCTAGCCTTCCGCGCCCTGCAGTGACGTTTGCATCAGCGAGAGTGACCGGAGTCTGAACGCGCGGCGGAGCGGCGGGACACGGTGAGTGAACTGTTAACGAATTCCCGAACCTCCGCGGCCCGGCACGGTCATTCACAGTTACATTCACAAGCTCGGGTACTATACAGCGAGTGCTGGGTTTGGGAGGAAGGCCGCTCAACAAAACCTCGCGTAACGAACATGCTAAGGTGCTAACGCGAGCTAATGCAGCGCAGGCCGGGTGACTGAGCAGAATTAACCCGCACAGCAGCGCTGCTGCTCTTAGGAGCTCACACGAAACACCGGTGCGTTTACAGGCCATGGTCTCTGCTGTGAGCAGACGAAAACAAACACCTGTCCGCATGTTAACGGTGAAATATTTGACCTGTGCGCGTTAAATGGGATTACTTAGTACCGGTTGAAACGTTAAACTCTGTGTGTTTATATTTAAACTGCTTTTTGATGCACATATGAACTTTCAGTATCCACACTAGCATACAGTCTCACTCGACAAGTGACCAAAATGACATTACAGCTGTTAGTGTAGAGCAGTGGTTCCCAGTCATGGTCCTGGAGAACCCCCAACACTGCACATTTTAGATGTCTCCCTATTCAAACACACCTGATTCAGCTCATCAGCTCGTTACCTAAGACTCTTAAGACCTCAAATGTGTGTCAGGTAAGAGAGACACCAAAAGCGTGCAGTGTTGGGGGTTCTCCGGGACCAGGATTGGGAACCTTTGGTCTAGTGCAGTGGTTCTCAACTCCAGGCCTCGGGACCCACTGCTCTGCACATTTTGAATGTTTCTGAATCTGACACACTCAGTTCAGTTCACGGATCTCTCTCCTAATGAGCTGATGATCTGAATCTAAACTATAATTTGTTTCGTTGGGCCAACTCAAACAAACTCTTCCCGAAGAATAAACATAATTAATAACTCAAAGTGGATTGTGATTGACATTTATACCTTCATTTGGACCTGTCTGAATTTACGCAGGACTTTTCTAGAAATGTATATCTCAAAAAAATATACATATCATGTATATCAAAATATAAAGTTAATCTCACACACTGAAAAAAACAAAAAAATATAAATAAAAATTGCTTATTTACTGAACAAGATGAGATTTTAGGAGGCTAAGACAGTATGGAATTAATTTTGTGTCAGTAAAAATGAATGTAACTTATGAAAATATAAATTGAAACTGACAAAAATGTCTTTGAAACTGAAAAAATAAATAAATCGCAGGCAAAATCTTTGACTTCGTTTTTAATACACTGCATGTTGTGTTGTTTTTTTCCTCTTTCTTTCACTGATCTGTACTTACAAATGCACTTCCAGGGTTTTCATTTACGCTTCAGGGTAGGGTTGCACCAGCCATTTGTAAGTTCTGACTTAAATTAGAATGTTAAGTCCACACTAAAGGCTCAGTAAATACTAGCTAGTTTGTAACTAAATCAATTTGGTTGCACCAGTTGTACATCAGGCAGGATGTAGCTAGTAGTTTGTAAGCTCTCTGTAAAGTAATGCATACTCATAATATGAGGTTTACTCTAAAAAAGAAAACAAAGTATGTTTATTAGGGGCTAGCAGTGGTGTGTTAGCGGCTTTTTCATTTTAGTGATATAAAGATAGGAGTTTGGTTTTTAAATTTTATCTGTATTTATCTGCTGCTACTATGTCGAAATAAGCTTTTAGGAGCGCCAGAGAAAATGAAGGTCTATTGAGGTTTAATTATTACATATAATACTGAAAATATTGTATAATGTCCATTTTTTTCTGAGGATATTTTTTTATTCCTGATGATTCTTTTGCATTCTAGGGTCTAATTAGGTTATTCTGTTACAATTTAAAGAGACTACTAGTATCATGTACATGTGTGTGATATATTCAGACGTCAAGAAAATCTCACTCCAACCATGCAATCAAGGTTGAAAACCCTGCTGAATCCTAAGTGAAACCCACTTAGCATTTGCACTTAGACCATCACAATTAATGATCACTTAATTCTGAAAAATTCAAACTTTACATATGAATCTGAAAATTCATTTCATTACATATTCCACTCAAAGAATGTTCTTGCTGCCAATGAAAAAGCATGATAAAAAAGGGTTTACATTTCCAAAGTTGACAGCGCTCTGGGGATCAGGCAGTGATTGACAGCACTCTTGTAAAATGGCATCAGTCATTGTCAGATACTGGGGGGAAATATGATCTAATCGAAGCAAATATGATCTAATTGAAGACTGTAATTATATCTAGATAAGCATTATATGTAGCGTAAATGAAAACTTCAGAAGTGTACATGAAAACTCCGGAAGTGCATTTGTAAGTACAGATGAGTGAAATAAAGAGGAGAAAACAGCAAAACGTGCAGTGTATTAAAAAAAGAAGTCACAGATTTTGCCTGCAATTTATTTATTTATTTTTAAGTTTCAAAGACATTTTATTCGGTTTCACTTTATATTTTCATGTAAGTTTATTGAAAAGTTACATTCACAAAAGTAATTCCATAGGACAGGATGACAAGGTAGTTGACTAGTGGAAGTTTTTGATGTGTATGGAAATGTAGTTTAAAGTCACCAAGAAATCACAATGATTTTTGGGGAATATTTGTTTTTCATAAATGATAATTGCATGGATTATGCACTCAACAACATTTCTTCTCTGATGCTGGATGGGACATTCATTCCTCTCCTCCAGTGACATGTCACTCACATGCGATCTCCGCAATTACAGTAGAAAACAATTCCTGATGGACAAAATCAACGAGGCCTAACTTCTTAAATTTTCCTCATTCAAGAAGCCGTTTTTTATCTGATTTAATTGCTTCAGGCTGAATGAACTGGTGCATTAGCATAGCATCAGTTGGATCTGCAGGCAGTAGATAAGCTTTTGTTTGGTCATTTGGATGCATTTGTATCCTTGATCACAGTGGAATTTAAAGTGCACTCTGAATGATCTCAAATAGCCCTGTAAAACACTCATGTTATCAGAGAAAATAATTGTGGTTTCATGGTGACTTCAGAGCAGCATTAAAAAAAATCTAGATTTAAATAATGTAGGCAACAGGGCGCTGTATGACTTCATACCTAGTAAGCCATGAAAATCTTTATAAAATAGTGGTATAAATATTGTTAACATTTATGGTTCTGAAAACCTAAGTGTGCTAACCACAGAAGAAAACCAAAAGCCTGTTGAGAGCTTCAAACCTTGCACTGATGAATAATAAGTGTGTGTGCATGCTGTGATTGAATCTAGCAGGCCTCAACAGAGAGACCCACCATGCGTGAATATAAGCTTGTGGTCCTGGGCTCTGGAGGCGTGGGGAAGTCTGCACTGGTAACTTCAGCATTATTAAAGTCTACACATTACTGTATTATAAATGGGCATTATATACAGTATCTGAAGGTATCTGTAGTGTTTTTCTCTCTAGTCTGTATTTATTTGGTTTGATTGAGATTCTGGTCTTTTACAGACAGTTCAGTTTGTACAGGGAATATTTGTTGAAAAATATGATCCCACAATAGAAGACTCGTATAGAAAGGTAAGTAAACCATTTTGGTATAGCTGTATTAATACTCCATATAGGATTATACGCTAATGCAGTACTGACTCCCTCTCTCTGTTTTTTTTTTTTTTTTTTTTTTTTTTCAGCAAGTTGAGGTTGATGGGCAGCAATGTATGCTCGAGATCCTGGACACTGCAGGCACAGTGGGTTTAAAATGATGCATGAACTCCCTTTTGGCAATTAGTTAATTAGTCTTCCATGTGAACTCAATAGATTATTGATTGTTTGCCTACAGGAGCAGTTCACAGCGATGAGGGACCTGTACATGAAGAATGGGCAGGGTTTCGCTCTGGTTTACTCCATCACAGCACAGTCCACCTTCAATGACCTGCAGGACCTACGAGAGCAGATTCTGAGAGTGAAGGACACAGAGGATGTGAGTCACTTTTAATAATAATTCATTATTAGTATTATTATTATTATTATTATTATAAGTGGTGCTAGCTTTGGCAAATGACAAATCATTATAAAAATCATTGTATAAAAAAAAAGAAAAAAAAAAGAAAACCGTGAACTGATGTCAGCCATAGCTAGCAAGTTCTAACCAGCAAAGGCAAAACTAATAAAGCACAAAAGGGATTTATTTTTACTGAGATAAGAGCTTTGAGACATGCATGAAATTTGCAGAAGCTGTATTCACACTTTGGTACACCACACTACCTTATCAGAGCACCCACATTTTGTATTTACAGCTCTTGCTCATCAGGGATGGCAATTTCTGTTCTCTAAACATTAAGTATGCATATTGATATTCAGCAGATCATACTGTTGAAATGTTTGGGGTAGGTAAGATAAAAAAAAAATTGAAGGAAGTCTCTTATGCTCAACAAGACTGCATTTATTTTATCAAAACTACAGTAAAACACTAATATTGAGAAATGTTATTTCAAGTTAAAAGAACTGTTTTCTGTTGTACTATACTTAAAAATGTAATTTAGTCCTATGATAGCAAAGCTGAATTTTCAGCAGTCATTACACCACTCTTCAGTGTCACGTGATCCTTCAGAAATCAGTCTAATATGTTGGTGATCAAGAAACATTTTTTGTTAATATCAGTGTTGAAACAGTTGTGCTACTTAATTTTTATTGTGAAAATTGTTACTATTTTTTTTTCAAGATCCTTTGAATAGAAAGTTTCAAAGAACAGCTTTTATTAGAAATGCAAATCTTTTGTAGCATCTTTAACATCTAACATCATGTATCTTTACTGCCACCTCTGAACAATTAAAAGCATCCTTGCTAAATAAAATCATTAATTTTTTTTTTTTTAATTGCATTGACCCCAAACATTTGAACAGTACTGTGTTTATGAATCCATGTTACATGAGCATGTGTTTTGTGCCTCTAAATAAGATCTTTTCAAATCAATCAAGCTAAAATCAAATGTTTCAATGTTTCTTTGAACTGTCAGTGAGTGTGGTTTCCCATTTAAACCAGATGCAAACACAGTACACACACTCATCTGATGTCTCTCTCTCTGCTGTATAGGTGCCAATGATCTTGGTTGGAAATAAGTGTGATTTAGAGGATGAGAGGGTGGTTGGGAAGGAGCAGGGTCAGAATCTTGCTCGTCAGTGGAGTAATTGTGCCTTTCTAGAATCTTCTGCCAAATCAAAGATCAACGTCAATGAGGTGAGTCACAGTTAAAAAAAAAAGCACATGCACCAGGTCAAATACGTACAGTCCTCTAATAAAAGTCCTTTGTGTGTTTTTGTCTGTGTATATCAGATCTTTTATGACCTGGTAAGACAGATAAACAGAAAGACGCCGGTGGAGAAGAGAGCGAAAAAGAAGTCAAACTGCATCCTGCTGTAACACAACTGCATCACTGCAGCAGCTCTGAGCCAGGTAGTCAATCAGAAGTTCATTAGGAATCAGTACATGCGCTATTAAGAACTCCTTTCATCCATGATCAATGATAAAGCTCCGTGATGTCTACTAGGGATGCACAAAATACTGGTTATTGAATGATAAATGCTTGATTAAATGGTTAAAGCTTTTTTTTGTAATTAGGAGGATGTTTTAAGCTATGAATATTGTAGGATGTTTTAATGTGATAGAGGCCACGTGTGTTAAAAGATCAGTGAAAATTTTATTTCTGATGTCATGACCCATTTAATATCAGTGGATCTTTAATATCTGTGGAGATACCTGGAGAAAGCTATCAATAAGCATTCCCATTCATCTTATTGGCATTATTTGCATCTTGCTGCACCATTAAAAAACAGCACCACTTGCTGGAGCTTCAGCATTGTTGCATTTAGTGCAAGACTTGTATGTCCTGTGATTCTAAACCAACTTTTTGGCTCTGCAGAGGGGTTACTTGAGATGGATGACATGGTTTTTTCCCCTCTCATTCTTTTTAGATTGCCAAAATGAAGAACTGTTGCCCAGCTGACCAACATTCTGGTTCCTCTCTATAGTTATTGGCCAAACAATTATTAAGGCAGAACACCGGACTCCTCAACTAAAACACAGACTTGACAGAAAAAGAGAGATACAGCCTCTGCCTTTTCTTCCAGAATAGTCTTGAAAATGTTCTTCCACCCGCTCCTGGACTACTGTTTTTTTTTTCTAAAGGAGATTCCACAATAAGGATCTGTGTCAGAGCAGAAGCTCCGTCTGCGACATGGTAAAGTGGGGTTAGACACTCTGGGAGAGGGTTCAGGACTTTCTTAATGCCTACAGAGAGAATGGGGACATTTCAAAAACATGCTTATGTTTGTAAAATGATCAGAAATGTTTTTTTTTTCTTATAATGTTTGGACTATCACTAATCATTTGTATAGAGAAGAAGCTGTGTCCTTCATTCATCAAAACATTTTCCTGAGTGACTTTGAACACTCACTGCTTTATATTCCCTTTAATATGCTTAGATCCTTATTTCCTTTTATCTAAACAAACTGAAAAATTACATATGTCCTTTTTTCTTTTGGTGGTAAGGTTAATATGAGACATATGGATCTGTCTGTCTTCAAGATAAAGATATTTTGTGCTGAAGCCAATGCATTTGTTTTTTTCACAATCAAAATTACATTAATGTTTCCAGCAAATGAACTTTTAGTATATTTTCTTCCTTTTTTCCCTTGGTTGTATTTTGTGGTAGGCTGTAGCTCAGCCTGGGATAAATATCAGCCGTTTTGTGCCTGAGCAGGAGAAGGATGAATTCAGATCTCTATTGCAGAGATGACTTCTCCTCCGATAACCGTTAAACCAATAATCAATAGTCAGTTCTTGACACTTCATTTGCCAAGTTAAAGTTGATGTGTCAGATGTTTTATTTTAGCTTTCATTGTTCTGCTCCATGGTTTTCTTGAGCATTTTAAACAAAGTGTCTGGCTAGCTTTTGATTTGTTTTTAAAGTAATGTGTGCTTTATGATTTTTTCTTTTTTTTTTACATAGATTTAAATAAATGTATTTCATATTGATGTGGTGTTTTATGTGTATTTTTATATTACCATTCCTTACCAACATAGACCATTATAGAGAAACAGTTTTTCAGTGTGGCTCACGTTGTGTACTGTAGATACAGATATAACACAAAGCCATCTTAATAATTCCACTTATCTTACATTTTTCTACAAAGCTCCTTGCAGATTTGGAATGCAACAAATATAGGTGATTCATACTTGCTGCACACCAGACTTCATACTGCATAAAAAAAATTAAAAAAAAAGATTTATAAAGATTCATGATCAGGTGTGACAAAAGCAAATATTCCTGATTCATAAGACTTGAATGGAATATCCTGTCCCTTTTTAAAATTTACTCTTATAGGCCTACAGGAACTGTGAAATTTTATTTATTTATTTATTCTTTTATTTAAAAAAAAAAACAGTATCCCACATCACTTCATGTATTAAATAGGCTCTGAAAACAGGTATAGAGACTATTGCAGGACCAACAGCCATATATTTATATCTATTACAGATAACATGAAGGTGCTGAGAAAACAGGCAGGTATTTGAATTTGCTCAGTTTTCATTTTTTTGCATAGCAGTTTAGCATCATTGCATAGTTTTTCTGTCCAATACAAAGCAGGTTTATGCTTGCAAAGCTAACACATGAGTAAGACATTTGTGAAAAAGCACCAATCAGGACTTTTTCATAGAATGACTGACAGTTAGGCCTAAACCTAAACATAGATACATCAGCAGAAACAGCATTTGGCTCTCAAGGGATCTCACAGAAACACAGTAGGGCAACACAATGTGCCTGTATTAATACAGCATTAATACTTTGCTCTGCCATGCTTACATCACCAAAAAACAAACAAAAAACATACAAATGCGTTCCAGAAATGTTTACCTAACATATCTTTGGAATCAATAGTTTCAGGAGTGCTACTCCTCTCACTTGAGGGAGAAGGACAATATTACCTCTACATCGGCAAGTGGCAAGCCAGTCTGTTGTGAATGGTGTTTATCTCTCAACTTTTACAGGTTGCTTCACATTTAGTTTACATGTTTACCATGAAATTTTTTTTTTCTTCTTTTTTTTCAGATGTAGTTATTTGGGTTTGGTGTTCAAAATATAGTTTTGTTTAGACTACGTTCGACTTGAATATGACACAATAACAAATGGCTGACTTTCCTAGGTGCATTGAAAGGCAGCATCGTGATTTGAAAATCACTTTTAAGACAATTTTGATCATAAAGTCCACTTATTATGTCTAACAATTGATAATAATATATGTAACAGTATCTTCCATGTAGAATTATATCAGACCCACACAGCTGAGCTGTAATCAAACACAGATGGATGCTTCTCTACAATCTCCGCCCATCCTCTGTCTATCAAACCCTCTGAGCCCTCTTGTTGGATGGGTGTGTTTTTCTTCTTAATTCCTCTTGTTCTTGCCCAGAATGGCTTGCTGACATCTGATTTTGACTTTCTGCATGTGATCTTCGGTTGTTTACAGACATCTGTTGTTTTGCTTTCTTGGTGGTGCAGTGGCCGAACGCGGCGTAGGACCCGTTTGAAGATGCCTGCTGTTAGTGAGAGTTTCCTGGAGAGATCTTGAGAGTGACTGCTAGATGATGACTCCGAAAATGTGTCTTTAAGAATCAAGTCATTCTGCTCCTTACCTGCTGTCTGGCCTCCAACATCAGGCAGGTCCAGCCAGTTCCCGACCAAATCAGCAAAAACATTGTCGCCCAGTACCAATGGCTGTCTGTTTCTACTGTGGTTCATCAATGAGGCTGTCCAATCGGTGGAGTCATCAATATCGTATGAGGAGAAATTACCGGTTGTGTCTTCCTGAGAGGAAAAAGAGGAAGAAGTGCTCAGACTTCCTCTGTAAACCCTCCTGCGTTCATGTACCGTGTGAGTACGGCGGTTCTCTGCTGGATAACTAGTGAGGAACAAAGACGGTTCCATGATAAGCTCAGTCTTGAAACATTCTTTTGAAAGAATTTCTTCTGGATTCTGTGTTTGGTTCAGGTGGGTTATTCTTGAGCTGTGGTTTATCTGATCGAGCATTGTGTGAGTGTATGAAGAGGCCTGGCTCGTGTTACTGGAGAACTCCAGCTCCTTCAGTGCAGTCTGGACCTGCAAGAGTTTGAGCTCCTGGAGAGCACCGATCACAGAATTCATCTGAGCTTGGAGACCCTCATCTGACTGCCGCAAACAATCCTAATGGGAAAGGCAAGAGAGCAAGTACTATATAGACATAATAAAGCAATTAACAATGAAATATGTTGTGACCGAGGAATAATGCTTATCTCACACTCACTTCACAGTAATTATTAAAAATCAGTATTACACCAAACAGTCTGCAGTTTCTGCCCAGTGTGCCATCACAGATACCTGGCTCAGCATCTGCTGACAAGAATGCAGATGTTTGTTTTCTTTTTCCTTGTCACAGCCTCCAATTAATTAAAGCATGATTTCCATTAAAGCTGAAACTACACTACTGATTGATCAAAAATGACAGTCAAGACATTTATATAAGTATAAAAAAATGTAATAAATGCTGTTCTTTAGATCTTTCTAATTACCAAAGAATCCTAAAAAAATCTATCACGGGTTTACACGATATTAAGCAGCACAACTATTTTCAGCATTAAAATTAATAAAATAATTTTATTGAGCACCAAATCAGCATATTAGAATTAGGATCATGTTTAATTACATGTTTATTATGTTTATTAATGTTATTTTTTGACAATTATGAACATATAAAGTTGTAAACATTGTAAAAGAGGTTGTAACAACATAGTTTTGTTAAATGTTCATGTGATTTATACGGAAAAGCAAAATGTATGTCTTTAAGCAAAGTTATGAGCCAAAATATTTATATACATGTTTGATATCCCATAACGAGTCTTTGTTTCATTGTATTTAAGCTATTTTTTATTTATTTATTCTATCTCTATACACTAAAAAAATGCCCTTTTCTTCTGTTATAGAATAAAACCACTGTGATCCTACCTTCTTTCACCCTGCAGTCCCTGTATTTCTTTCCTTCAGTCTTTCCTTCTCGTCTCACTCCCTGTTTTCTGTTCTTCTCTCTCTGGTGATTGATCACCAGCCAGTCTGAGCACAGCAGCACACCACTGATGCTTTTCTACAGTAGTGGTGTGTCTCAAGGCATGATGGGAGATGTAGGAGTTTATGTGGGTGAAATGACTAGACCAGGGGTCGGCAACCTTTTCGGCATGACGTGCCATTTTTAATTTTTCTGGTTAACCACTGTGCCAACCACGTCCCCTGGATCTTGTGTTCTGCAGTGAGGGGTTACTGATGTGCCCAGACAGACAGCAGTATTAACAAAGAGTATTGTATTAATCAGACACCACTGACCCCACCAACAAATGATTGATGTTGTGAGTAACATCCTTGTGGCCCTGTTTCCTCCTTTGGCAAGCACTCATTCTCTCACTCATTCATTTTCAGTCTCAATCATACAAATAAAGGTTATTTAAGTTAATATAACCTAAATAAATAAATAATTTAATTGCTATCTAGGATAAATAAATGAGATAAGTTGATCGTCAACAAAACGGGTCATGCTTTCACACCAGCGATGAATGGAGGGTTCACGCTTTAACTCAGATTTTAAGATTCACTCTGATTGGATATTAGAAGGAGGAATTCCGAACCTTAGACCATTAATAACTTTAAAATATATAATAGAACTGAAATATTAATAACAATATAGAATTTAATTCCTTGATGCCTTCCATCCAAAGCAGCAAATGTTGAATCGTCTTTAAACTTGCTGGGTCAAAATTTCAGACGACGTGTAATTAGTTTGTGGCAGGGAATGTATTTGATGTGGTATTCAAAGTTTGTTTTAATTTCAACTCAATTCAAACGTCTCCATAATTGTTTAATAATAGATACAACTCAACCCAGTGTGTTTGTCGCCCTCTGCAGGATGTTGCTGATACTTTAAGCGGCGTTTCTGTTTCTGTGCGCAAGAGGGCGAAGTGATTCACTTCTCAACTTATTTATTCAGCATCGAAGAACTGAACACGTGCGATAAAAGTATGGCGGCATCCAAGAACGCAGCGCATGAGCTGCAGTCCAGAACCCGGACAGAAGATGTTCTGATGACCGGGGGTGTCGAGTTCAGCTCTTTACTCCTCTCAAAACCTGTGCTTGAGGGGTTATCTGCCTCTGGCTTTCACAGACCGTCCCCCATCCAGCTGAAGGCAATCCCGCTGGGAAGATGTGGACTCGGTATGAGACCCGATGATACTAGAAAACAGTAACGTACCAAAACAAGCCTAAACCAACAGCCTTGCTGTAATTCACATACCAAAAACTGACTGCTCTTTCATGACAGGAGTGTAATGTGACGATCAAAAATATAGTGCATCAATGAAAACGTTGTGCCTGTATTTCATGCACCGGGAAATAATGTTGTTAATTGACGTTTTCTTCTGTCCAGATCTTATAGTTCAGGCCAAGTCTGGCACAGGAAAGACCTGTGTGTTCACCACCATCGCTTTGGACTCACTTATATTGGAAAACACAACCACACAGGTATTACTTTTTCCAATATGCAGCGGAATGTAATGTGTTACTAAATAATATTATATCCTCTAAGAATTGTTTTTATATAAAACGGAATAAAGGAACTATGGAGATTTGAAAGTCTCGTCTATTTGCACTCAAAACACGAATGTGTGCCTGGCTGACATGTGCCCTTTCTTGTCCCATCAGGTGCTGGTTTTGGCCCCCACTCGGGAGATTGCGGTGCAGATTCATGCTGTTGTCATGGCGATAGGCAACGCTATGGAGGGCTTGGAGTGTCATGTATTCATCGGTGGGCGACCTGTCAGTCAAGACAGATTCCACCTGAAGAAATGCCACATTGCCATTGGTTCACCAGGTATGAGCTAGTTGAAATTCTTATTGGACAGATATGTTGGATGGATTATTATAACTGTAGCTAACTTTACTTAAGTTTAAGTTTGGATGAGCTAATACTGCATATTTAGATGTCTTTGTTCATGTTTAGTCTTGATAACCTTGTGGCTTCATTACTTAGTTATTTAAAGTGTTTATTGTGCCACTAACATCACCAACTTTTTTTCACTGAACCCTTCTCTGCTCTGCAATTGGTTGGCCTGTTAGATAGTCCCACACCAAACTGAACCATTGGTTGATGATTTGCTCTGGTCAGACCACTCAAATAAACAACTAAGTTCTATAGTTTCACTGAGCTGTAGTTTTCACACTTTTTGTGAAAATAAGTGGAGAGAGTGAAGTGATGTGTGGCCAAGTATGGTGACATACTCAGAAATTGTGCTCTGCATTTAACCCATCCAAGTTCACACACAGAGTAGTGAACACACACCCGGAGCAGTGGTCAGCCATATTGCTGTGGCGCCCGGGGAGCAGTTGGGGGTTCGGTGCCCTTCTCAAGGGTCTCACCTCAGTCATGGTATCGAGGGTGGAAGAGAGCGCTGGTTATTCACTCCCCTTACCGACAATTCCTGCTGGACCTGAAACTCGAACCCACAACCGGGTTACAACCGACTCTCTAGCCATTAGGCCACAACATCTTATAGCTATCAGTAACTTTTATGGCATCTAAAAGTTGGCATGAAGTTAGTGTATTGTGTATACAAATGTGTATTATTTATCTTACTATGAACAATTTATTCATTTTTCTTTCTTTTATTTTTCTTTTTTTAATCACAGCGTCTTGATACAGTCTTCCAAAATGACAGACTTCTGTCTGGTGACATTTAGCTGGACTCTCCAATAATTTAATCGACTTAAACTCCTTGTCTTTCTTACAATCAACTGCAAGCTCACATTCAGATCTGTCACTATCCAATCAACACCTAATGGATTGAACCAAGTACTGGCCTGATTTTAATTAATTTATTTTTTTGCCTTTTTAATGGGCCAGTTCATTTGGACCTTTGTATGTGGATGAAAATATCTGTTGCATTTAAAAAATGTTTGTAATATGCTATTTAAATATGTTCTTTATTAAATAGTTAGGTAAAGTGAGTTATTTGTCACTATCTAATTAGGGAATTGTCTGGAATTGTTTTTAGTAACTAGAGGTTTCTCTAATATAGAGTTTTCTTGTTTTTATTTTATAAGGCAGTGTTGATGAAGTTTTGTTGTATTTATAGGACGTATTAAGCAGCTAATTGAGATGGGAGCCCTGACTACGTCCTCCATTCGCTTGTTTGTTTTGGACGAGGCTGATAAGTTGCTGGAGGACAACAGCAGCAGCAGCTTTCAGGAGCAGATCAAGTAAGAGTTGAATAGGTGGTTCTGATTCAGAGACTTTTCTGTATTGTTATTCATCAGGTTTGAGTTAACTGATCTTTCTGTCTTTCTTAGCTGGATTTTCTCCTCTTTACCTGCAAACAAACAAATGTTGGCCCTTTCTGCCACTTACCCAGAATCTTTAGCACAGCATCTGTCAAGATACATGAGAGAGCCGACGTTTGTGCGACTAAACCAAACAGACCCCGGACTCCTTGGTCAGTCTGCAGTCCTGTCTGATTTGTTGATGCATTTCTTTCATGTGAATACGCTTTCAAATCTGAATTGAAACAGTTTTTGTTGTTCTTGTGTTATATTTTCTCCTCCAGGACTAAAGCAGTACTATAAAATCGTGCCATCTCATTCATTACCTCATAAAGTGTTTGAGGAGAAGGTTCAGAGTCTTCTTGAACTTTTCAGCAAAATCCCATTTAACCAAGCATTGGTATTCTCAAACCTCCATACAAGGCAAGAGCTGCCACAACTCCAATTTCTTCCATTATTCTGGAAATATGCTGATGTGTGTGATGAGAGTAACAGATTCTGTTACAGCACTGGCCATTATTATTATTCAAAGACTTTTATTAACAACAGAATTGTGATCTTTATTGAAAGTAATGAAAGACTGACTTGAGCTGTTGTTCTGCAGAGCTCAGCACCTGGCTGATATCCTCTCCTCTAAAGGTTTGCCTGCGGTCTGCATCTCAGGTGAGCTTCACCTGGGGTCTCTTTTAATACCTAGTGAAAGGTCTTACTGTATATTGAAGAGGCTTTTACTTCTAGGACAGCTTACTAATGCTAAGTAAATGATTTGAAATGAGCATGTTAAAATACTGCTCTGTCACTCCGAAACCTTTACAAATCCTTTGTTTCCATTTAGTGCTTTATATCATTCTTTAAAACTTTTTGAAATGTCAGTGGTTTGATTCTGTGGGTTTTATTTCAAGTGACTTAAAAGTATTAAATGTATGGTTGCAACTGATCTCAAGTCAGTTATATAATCTAAGTTCTTAAAAAGTCAATAGAATTTTTTTTATAAAAAAAAATTTTCTTTAAAAATACGATTACAAAAAAATTCTTAAAATTCTGACACTACTAAAAATACTTTTTTGGTACACAAAATAAGTACTACAAGTTAATAACAGACAATATAAGGGCCTTTCACACAGAACATGTTTTTTTGTTAAAAAGTATAAGACTGCAAGGTCTCTGTTTTTAAAAAGATGAACTTTTAACTTAAGCTCCGTTTTTTTTTTTTAACAGTCACATATATATATATATATATATATATATATATAAGCAATGGAAAAGCAGCACAGTGCCTCTGTAAGCAGCTTACTAGGTTTTGGATCAGAATGATATAATTTAGAACGTGGGCATGTGAATGAAGGCCCAAAAATGTATGTAAGTCATTATTAATGGTTATTATGTTTAAACCCCTTGATGTGTGTGTTTTGCATGTAGGTGGTTTAAGTCAGGATCAGAGGTTAGAGGCGATGTGGAAGCTGAAACAGTATCAGTGTCGAGTTTTAATATCCACTGATCTGGTGAGGCTCTGAACCTATTATGACACCTACACTGGAAAATACCCAATGTTTAATACCCAGGCAACATTTTATTTCTTATAAATCTCTCTCTTCCACAGACCTCACGTGGTATTGATGCCGAGAAGGTGAACTTGGTGATTAATCTGGATGTTCCTCAGGACTGGGAGACCTACATGCACCGTATTGGTCGTGCTGGACGATTTGGTGTGTCTAATTATAAAACAATTAAGCACCAATATATGTGAAGCCTCTACTCTGTGGTTTTAATTAATGTGTGTTTTGGACATTTACATGAGAGTGCTTGATCAGAAATCATCTGCTCTGAGACCGGGTCAGAGTCTGAAAGGGCAACTATGGCAATCAGTTTCATAATTAGCTGCTAGACACAAACACATCAAGAGCTTTTTAATGACTGCAGCACTCCAAAATCAGAATTCATAATTGGAACCTGAACGTGATGTTGTTGTGGACGAATTTAATCTTCATTCTCATTAGAATTTAGAAATGGATACGATCAACCGTGTCTTTCCTCTGATGGTGACCTTTGTCTGTTGTGTTTCAGGTACTCTGGGGGTTGCTGTAACCTACTGTTGCCATGGAGAGGAGGAGAACAAGATGATGGCCATCGCTCAGAAATGTTCTCTGAATCTCACTCATTTACCAGGTATGGAGAAAGACAGACTAATTAGTCATTTTTAAAGAAATATTCCAGGTTCTGTGCAAGTTAAGCTTAATTGATAGCATTTGTGGCATAATGTTGATTTTCACAAAAAATAATTTCCACTTTGGGTAACCGTGATGCACTCACAGTGGAAGTGAGTCCGGCCATTCTGTAAAGTCACTTTAGTATAATAGAAGTATAAATATATAAAAATTTATAGAAAGCGTAAATATAGTTATATAAAAATATCCAATAAAATACTAATTAAACAGTCACAATGTCACATAGTAACATAATATGCCTTGATTAAACTTGATTTTAGTGTTAAAAAACAGCTTGCTTACTGATCCCACTAAAGAGATATGGTGATGGTAATTAAAATGAGATGGGAGGAAAAATTATATTTTAATGCTTTTGCGGTCTCTCCGAAAACATTTGTGTTCACTTGCAAAACTTTTGCATCCCCCAAGAAACTTTGTGCATTAGCAAAACTTTTGTGATATTTTGTGATATTTGGGTCTTCTGCTGCTGTAGCCCATCTGCTTCAGGGTTCGACATGTTGTGTGTTCAGAGATGGTATTCTGCATACCTTGGTTGTAACGAGTGGTTATTGGAGTTAATGTTGCCTTTCTATCATCTCTAACCAGTCTGCCCATTCTCCTCTGACCCCTGACATCAACAAGGCATTTTCGTCCACACAACTGCCGCTCACTGGATATTTCCTCTTTTTCACACCATTCTCTGTAAATCCTAGAGATGGTTATGCGTGGAAATCCCAGTAGATCAGCAGTTTTTGAAACACTCAGACCAGCCCGTCTGGCACCAACCACCATTCCACGTTCAAAGTCACTTAAATCCCCTTTCTTCCCCATTCTGATGCTCGGTTTGAACTTCAGCAAGTCCTCTTCACCACATCTAGATGCCTAAATGCATTGAGTTGCTGCCATGTGATGTAGGTGTACCTAATAAAGTGGCCAGTGAGTGTGTGTGTGTGTATAGTCCTGTTCATTGTTGTTATTATTTGCGATTTCAAGAGGAAATCCTGCATTTATATGCGGATGTCACTCCCAAGACTCCCTCTTACGTCTATTAGCAGCATGAAAACATTTTTCAGATTGTGAATGAATTATCCAAGAAAGTGTGCACAGAGCACTCGCTTTATAATCACTAAAAAAAAGCTGTCCCTCATTTCAGTTTATCGCGATCTCACAAAGTTCCGTTTAGTTAAGCTTTCTAAATTGCACAATGAATCTTTTATTTATATTGTGTCTACACATAACTCAGCTCTGAACAAAAACTCATGCGTTTTGAGTGGTCAGTGGATATTCTAACTTAAACACCTCTGATTGGTAATTGTGTTCATGAAATCAACAGACATGTCTGTGATTGGCCACATTGCTCAATGCTGTAAAAACACGTAAATAAGAAATCTTTGAAGCCAGTCTCCAAAGTTTAAGAACAAATATGCATTGGAATCTGCCATTATCAACTTTCGTTTTATTGTTTATCTTGTTACTAAAATTACATTTGCTGGTTCCCACGTCCTTCTTCTGTGTCTTGAACTTTATATGTAGATTTTCCTTAAATTATCCTGCGCGACCCATTTTTTAAGTCTCAAAGTATACTTTGGGTGCTTGTGTTCTGTGACGGTCTGCACACTGTCCTTGTAATTTAATTTTTATCCCCGGACATCCAGAAAAAGTAGTATACTGTATCTGGGCCTTAAGGGGACTTTTCCTCCAAAGTTGCCATGGTAACACAATACTATGAACCCTAAAATGACTGTAAAAATGAATAAAGTGCCGGTTGAACTTTTATTGAACCTGGAATCTCCCTTTAACTTGGCGTGGAGGCTGTTAAGCATGTTTCCCTACCTTGTGTTACAGATCCAATCCCTCCAGGGATCATGGAAGAGGCTTGTGACTGGGACGTGATCATTGAACCTCCTTTAAAACCCACTCAAAAAACTCCTGACGTTTCCAAACCAGGGAAGAAGAAACAAGCTAAATCTGAGAAGCCGATGTTGAAACCCTCAAGAGAGCCTCACATCTCGAAGGTCATCCCTGAAAGGGCAACAAGTAATAAATCCTATAGTGGAGCTGAAATCAATGTTAAAAATCACTCAACCAAACCTGGGAGGCAAAAACCATTACAGTCTGCTACAAATCTCCAGCATGACTCGACTCCTACTCAGAGTGAACAGAATGACACCCTTCCTAGAATTCCTCCACTATCGTCATTTAAGTTGCATGCACAAAAAGTTATGACTTTCAGTGAGGCTGTGGCAGATTATGAGAACTTCATAACAGAAGGTCCGGGAAGATCTGTCGAATTCATTCACGAGTATGACGGATTCAACAGGAGTCGAGATGCAGTTAATGGACTGCATTACAGCCATGATGATGATGATGGTGATGATAATGATAAGGCTTGTAAATCATATGTTCTAGAAGAATCATACTCCCATCAAGATCTTCCTCCACCACAGGAGGTTTCAGAGTTGTCCTCTGAGCAGAAGACTCTTTCCGTGTCATCTGATGATTCTTCTTCAGAGTCTGAGATGGTGGTTGAGAGTGAGTCAAGCTCTTCTGTCCCCAGTCAGTCTTCACATTGCACACCTGCTCATCCAGACAATCGAGTCTCAGAATTGAATGAATTCCCTTTACCTTCGGCTAGAGTATTACAACAGACCAGCAGAAATGAGCAAAGGCCTAGTAAACCTCAATCCCAGAATCCTGCTAACCACCACAACCTTCCCCAGATACATAAGCCGGCCTCTAAATCCGGGAGGAAGGCTGCATCAGCAGGACAGAGTCGGAAAAAGAGAGAGACTGATGACCTGGAAGAGGAAGTGGCCAGGCAGGATTACTGGAGTTCATACAGAGCCTGGGTTGAATATTACAATTCCTATTATCACCGTTCCCCCTATAACTGGATAACTGCATTTTATATGAATTCTGTCTACATAAAAGAAATGATGAAGCACTGAAGTTGTTGGGATTGACTTTGAGCCTTGTAATGTTCTCATTTGCATTGTGTACATTCATGTAGTTCTCTAATAAAAATCATTCTTAAGATATGTGCAATCATTTGAAATATTTTGTTACAGTCTACTGCGGTTTTATTAAAATATCTTAAACTATCATTATGGAACATAACAAACATTTTACGTTAACATCGCATATGGAAACAAAACGTTTAGTGTTTTAGCCACAATCGGAGAAACCACGCCCACTAATCTTAACATCCTGCAGGATAATGGCACTAACAGCAATAAACCAGCGCTCTCCAGATCAACTGCAGACCTCCAACATAAGCGAAAGAGTAATTAATAATACAAGAATAATCGGATAGGTGACATTTCTAGACCAATCCATGAAAAGACAAGGATCATTTGAGCTATTTCATGCAGCCTTAGTATGCGGCTCGGTGGAATACTTGATTCTGTTCGGTCAAGTACGGCAGACAAATGTGTACATCGGTCCCACATGATCAGAATGTGTTCAACTGACACAGTTGTCCTCTTTTTCTCAATGACTTACTGCTTGCCAAACCAAAATATTTAATTCAAGTTAAGACTACTTAAAATAATCATGTTGATTAAATATATTATTTGTAATTCCTGGTGGTCATTACACAAATGCATTGTGTACTGTTAAAGTGATTTCATTGTGTCAAAGGTACCAACTTTATTTCTTAATGCTAATATTAATCAAAGGTATTATACAACTCTAAAGCAATTTCATCATGTCTCTGGTACCAGAGTGTGTAAACCTAACTTGCTTAGTTAAATTCTACGTGTACAGTAGACATGTTCAAATGTGGGAATACAAAATCTAAATTCTAAAATTGCATCTGGCATTGACAATAAATGCTAAAGTTGGCACTTACATTTTTTTTGTATTGAGTTGTCAACTTTACAAATGGAGGACTGGGCAAAGTTGCCATTAACTGATTACACAGAAGAATAAAACCATTTGCTGAACTTACTTTTAAGTAAATCGTTGTCTTCTGAGATGAGGCGACTACTGCCTCAGCTGCTGAATCTTCACAGTTTTTGGCGCTCGATTCAATTTATCCTTTTACGGCAGTTTGTCATCCCTCTCGATGCAATACCGCCACCATCTGCTCCGGAGTGCACCGGTTGTGCCAGAACTCAGATTCAGTCACTTTTAATTAACGTGAGAGAAATGTGTACATGTAACACTCTTTATGAACAACTGAAATCTACTTGATTAAAGCATGTTCACGACAGAAACATAAATTAATTGTGTAGTACATGTTTCATTTTTGTAAATTCAAAGACCTGCTATGTTATTTTTTTTCAATGTACAGGTGATTCATTTGTGATATTAAGTAGCCCAGTCATTAGTTAATGTAGCCTACATTCAAGTAGTGAGATGTGTAGTGAAACTAATATATTAACTGAATGTACATACTACTGATATGTTAAGCACTGAATTCTTTATCAACTTTGTAAATATTTATTTTAAAGTTTTACATGAAGGCAAGATAAATGAAAGATGTAGCTCTTAAATGGATAGTTGACCCGAAAATGAAAATTGTCGTCATTAACTGGACAACAGATATTTTGAGAGATGTCTCACTGGTTTTTTTTTCTTCTTCAAAATTGTATGGTTACCAACATAATCTTCAAATATATTTTTTCAAAGAAGAAAGAAAGTCATACAGTTTTGTAACAACATGAGGGTGAGTAAATGATGACAGAATTGTAATTTTTGGGTTAACTATATATATATATATCTATATATATATATATATATATATATAAGGCTTGATAACTTTAAATATATATATATATATCCCATTTGTGGTTTCTGGTTTACAAGGCTTGATAACTTTAAAAACACGACCATGTAAATCTTAGGTGAACCAATATCACAGTTAATCTGCTATGAATCTATAAAACAGACTTTAAACTGCATTGCAAAATGTTAGTCAGGATATGAAGTAAATATAAACAGATTTAGATGAAAATATCAGTTGGATAAAGTCTACAAAGTTTTTCGTAATGTTTTTATTTTTTTTATTTTTTATGTAGGTTCAGAATGGAGGGTAATTTTTTTTTTTTTACTTTATTTATTTTAATTTTCCCTAAATAACCTAAAATCCAACTTAAAACTCTCAAATTAATGTGACCAGAGCTGCATGTCACTATTGTTAATAATAATAATAATAATAATAATAATAATAATAATAATAATAATACAAAATCCACAAAACAAAATGGTATTGTGGCAAAACATTTTGTTTTTAAATGATGGAAGGTATGCTTTCATATTGAATGATTTATATGGGATGTGAGAAGCAAATTTTCTGTTTGAGGCGCTCAGATAAATTCAAGTTGATAATGGAGTCTGAAAGGCCCAGGCCCCGATTTCTTTTTCAGCTGCAGCTTGTTTTTGCATCCTGCCTGACTTATCTATTTGTCTTGATGTCATATCTGTACTTTATTTCATCTCTAGAGTATTGTTATGAGATTGTGGTTCAGCATTGTCAAAGGAACTGAATAAACAGCAGATGTATTTGTGGCAGATACAATTCATTTATCAGGCGTTTCACAACTGTGACACAAGACAAGATCATAAATAATATTTAACATCTGACAGTGAACAGGAATCTGCTGAATAGAACAACATGACTATCTCAGAAGAAAAATAAAATAAAGAGAAGAAGAGAGTAAAAGAGTTAAACAAGCACAGACACACAGAAAGAAGACCCTCGACAGGTATGTAGATGCGCACATACAGATCTCCACTTGGTTATATATTCAAAACAACCTGTTCTGTCATCTGAAGGGACTGCACAAATGAATTATTACAAAGCTGTTAGGTTTCTAGAGTCACTTCTATTACATTGATTGTTCTGTAGTGTCCCCTGCTGGGCTGGATGTAAAGACGAAGCGGAGGAAAAACTCCCAACACATTACTGCTCACCAATGACCACTTATTACCTTAAAATTTAGAATATATTGGCCACACCTTTGCCTCTTATTAATTAGACATTACATAATTTCCATATTTCCCATTTAGTATGTACACATGAAAATCAATAAATCACAAAGGGACCAAACATTATTTGGACCATAAAATCGGATCATTAGATGTTTGCTATGGATTGTATGTACAACAAACAGGAAGATAATCATCATATGAGCTCAAGGGCCATCAAATAACATTTTGGTAAGAATGATGTGGGCTGGATACCCTGATATTCCTAAATGTCACAATGTGCTTTTCCCTGTAATACTGGCGTCCCAGAGGTCATGTCCAGAAAATTCTAACTCATTTTTGTGTAACCGGACATGGACCTTCGGCTTTAAAGTTCAAGTATAGATTATGTATCTGTTATGTAGCTAATTATTTAATATTTTTCTTTCTGGAAAATATGGCTTATTCTATCTTAAAAAAAAAAAGGTCCAAAACAAGATTAAGAGGTCTATTGTGTGTATCATTGCACTGAACACTAAAAATCTTGCCCTGGAGCAATAACATCCTGAGGGGAGGTGGGGGTTGGGGTGGGGGTCACTTCCTATGAATGCTGGTGTAAGAGGCACAAGTGATAGGGGTTTTGGAGATGGGTGGGGTTTAGAGTCCTGGGATGGGGGTTATGGTATAAAAGGGGGAGCTCAGTGGATCATGCGGTTGATTGCTGGCAGTTTTGGGGACACTGAATTGTAAACGACACGGACGAAACAGACTTTCCACTAACTAGCACAAATTCTTTCATTGGCAATGCCGTTCTCATGAACATGGCTGACAAATAAAGGCAAAGACCGAAAAGGAGGGAGTTTAGAGGGAGAGAAAAGAGATGGCGAATATCTCTAATTGATTTGTACGGTTGACAGTTTCTCCTCTAACAGCAATGTATGACTGGAAATCTAGTTAACAAAAACATTCACTGTTAATGAAAAACACAAACATCAAAAGTTTCCTACCCATGTAGTTTTACGCAAACTAGACAGTTTTAAATACCAATTGAGCGATAATGACAATAACACTTCGATCAGAACAACTACAGGAAGCAGGCCAGCAGTAGACAGAGGAAAGGGGCGGGGCAGACAGAAAACGGCAGGGCAGACGAAAACGGGGCAGGGTAGGCAGCTGCTCTGGTTTTGCCAAACAATGGCTAAATATTACAAAATATTCTATCAACAATATTCACAGTTAAACCAAGGCTTGATACACATTGTAATCACAAAATCTCAGCGACGCCTTGTGCTTGTAGTCACAGAATTTTTAAAAACACTTTCATGTTTCTCTCTCTCTCTCTCTTTTTTTTTTCTTTTTTCTATATTACATAGTAATGTCTGATAGCTCATGACTAACGTTATAAAGTCGGCTCAATGTTTGGACTTGGAGAGACAGTGGCTTAAAGAAGAAGGAAACTCTCCTCCCCCTGAGAGGCACGAACTGTGTGAGAGGCTGAGAGTTTGAGGGATGATTCAGTAATTCTTACACACACATACACATACACATACAAACGGGGCAAAAACATTCAAGTTAGACCTAATTCTGACCAATCATACATATTCCAAAAATAAAAACTTAGCACAGTCTAAGAAACAGTGTGTCACTCATACAGTCTCTCTCTGACCTAAAGCAGATTTTCTCTTATACTTTAGGAATTATTCTAGATCAAAATACAACTTAATTGGGATAAAGAAAGCCGAGGTTGTCTGCGATGTTGGAACAGATTAATGGACTGATATTAAACAAACAAGACTCGCGGATGAAAACAAATGCTTAACCTCTTGAAACCATCAACATCCAAAATACAAATCCTCTATCCAAAAAATAAAAAAATCTTATGACCAAAAAAAAAAGCAAAAACCAAAAAAAAACTAAAAGGAAAAAGAAGATGAAATGTTTAATGCACAGTGACACTGCAGTGACACCCTCATCTTTATCCGTCCTGATGGAGAGTGATCGAATACTCATGGTTGCCCTGTTGTTGCTTTTGCCTTCTCTCTCATTTACACAGACACATCGTTGTTGATCTTCTATTTCTTTCATAGAGTCTGATTCAGTGCACTTCTTCTCCCACTAGGGGGCAGGCTACTCATCAGTTTCTCTTCCTGAGTTCTGTTTTCTCCTACAGTGCAGAGATCTTCACCACATCAGTGCCAGGGTTCGGAAGAGGCGGAGCGTCTGGGTTGGGAGGGGGCGGAGCGTCGGGACTGGCTCGAGAGTTGTTCGAGGGAGGGGTTGGGATGCTGATGATTGCCGTGGTAACCAGTCCACTGCTCTTGCAGTTCAGACTCCCTGATTCATCCGACATCAGATTGAGACTGGAACGACTGAGACAGAGAGAAAGAGACAGAGGTCTTAAAACACTTTTCATACTCTCACTTGTTTCATTTGTCTATTAACTGTTCATTAAATGTCCAGTGGACTAACAGTGGACATGCATGTATCACTTATTTTGTACTAAACAAACAAATGTCACATTTGTATTTTTTTTTTTTAATGTATTTTGTTTAAAAATATATGTGGGTGGAAGTTACACATTTTAAAATGTTAATAAAAAGCAGATTCCTTTGATTTGCTATGGTTAATTTCAAATATAGCATTTCATATAAACATACTAATAGATACAAATTTTTGCCTTATTTGACAGAAATTAGAGCTTGATTGGAAATGATGGACCAAATATGCAGTTTACATGTTGAGACACCTTCTGTTGAGACTGACTCTACTTTTTACGTTTGGGGCCCTAATAAAGATATTAAAATGGTTTATGGTAAAATGGCTTATGTCTATTTTACACTTTGTTTAGATTGTCAGAGTTTTTTTTTTAATTTAGTAATTAATATTTCTTATGATGGATTTTCATAGTTTAAGATTGAAAGTCTGGGTCTGTGACAAGGGTAAACAATTAAAACTATACATTAAACAGAATTTAAGAAGTAGCAAAATGAGGAAGGCATGGTTATTAATTTTTTATTTTATAACAGCTGTCATGTGACCTTCACATTCACCTTATGTTGCATTACAGAAGTAAGCTATTTTCTGTGAATGAGTGAGACTTCTGTTTATTAGCCACTACGGAGAATAAGAATAACAGTTGTAAAACGATTTGTGCTACCAACCAGTGTGTTTATGATTATGATAATACATTAAAATTATATGATAACAAATACCAGTTTGCAACAAGCAGCATAACAGTGTTTTTGAACAGCTAAATCAGCTGGAAGCTGATGACACCGGAAGCTTTGCACGTTAAAGTTACAAATGGCTGCACCTGATCTAATGTTAAAAAAAATACAAAAATAATAATAATAAAATAAAATCAGGTGGATAATATGAAAAAGTTAAAGTCTTTTAGCTCTAATAAAAATCAACCCTTAGAACAATGCTGTGTATGGAAAACGAGTGCTAACCTGGTATTTAGTGGATGCTGTTCCCCACACTGGATGTGTAAGGCGCTGAGCTCCTGCAGGTTGTGCGTGTGTGAGTGTGTGGCACTGAGAGCCTGGATGTTCTTCTTGGTTCTCCGAGAGCAGCAGGTGCCCGTTATGCCCTCTTCACTGGAGAGAGATGGACTCTGCGATGGGAAGTTCTGTAGTGCTGTCTGCAGGTACCCCTGTTCATACAGTCGCTCGTCCACAAACTCATGATTCTGAAACACAACGATTCTTTCCTTGAGATTATTGGTTTCTGATGTTTTATTTACTGTTATAAGCCCTTTTCTTTTAATTCCCTTTACTTCAAAGCCTTTGCATGCATGTTAACCTTTAAATATAAAAGAGAATATGAAACATCATTGATGCATTTTTACTTCAGTAATGTATAACAAATGAGAACAAATCAGAATCAAATCAGTTCATTTTTATGTCAGTTGTGTGTTACACAAGATGGGTTTTTGGCTGTATTAAATGCACTCTAAAGAGAATATTCAGTGGTTATTGTAGGGTGGGACTTTTCCTTAAATTTCCTCAAACTTTTTTAGACTTGATGTGATAAAGCATAGAGCAACATTTACATTTTGTATGTCATGCTTTTAAATATCAGTTGTGAAGTTTGTGTAAAAATATTTAATAATTACATTTTTTTAATTTACATGAATTTACATTTGTTAAAGTTACTCTAAGTTTTGTAGCTTTTAAAATGTGAACATTTTATTTTAAACCTTAAAGCAACTAAAAAGGAGTAATCTCTAAAACACTCAATCCCTAGTCAATTTGTTATAGTTTGCGTTTAGATGTTTCATTTAAAAAAAAAATATATATATTATTTGTAAATGTATTTTTGTTGTTTCTTTTTCAATGTATGATGCTTGGATTAATTATTATTTGATTATCATAACAATAATCGAAAAGGTTTAATAAAGTTATTTACTTATTTATTTATTTGTATGCAGATTGTACGTCACTTCTGCGGCGTCGCATAGCCCCGCCCACACCGAAATATAATTGGACCGAAATAACGCTAACGTTACTCGTGTACTTTAAACAAAGACTATAGAATAACCAAAACATGGAGGAGACAAATCCCTTGATGGCGTCTGGAGAAGCATCGCGGATGTCATGAAAATACAAGGTATGTGCTTTACTCTGTGTTTTGATGCGTCACGTGACTGGAAGCCATAAACAAGTTCATTAAAGTAGGTTGTATTTTACGCTGACTTCAGCTTGAGAGCGATGATTCACTTTTTGAAGCATGAATGATTGACAGCAATGGAAGATTCACAGCGGTAGAGAAACTGTGTAAATGCAATGAAAACTCAGCCCAAACATGTATAATTACACATTTTACAAGCCAATAGCAAATGTTTTCATGAAAGTGTAATCTATTAATGTAATCTCCAAATAATTAAATACCATTAAATATGAAGGTTCTGTAAAATTTGTGTTCTTTTATTTAAGTGTAGTGCTTGTTTTGCTTGTCATTAGGCAGGGCTTGGCAAACTACAGCAATACGAATCAATGAACTATCTTTCTTCTTTTTGTATTACACATATGCAAATATTAAAATTCATTAAAATAATAAAAATAAAAAATACCTACATCATAAAACTGACCCGAGATCAGTTAGACACTAGTTTATGGGTTTGCTAAATCAACACCATATAGCACGAAGCCTCAGAATTTTGAAATGTTTTGAAACCAAGGATCGAAACAGTTTTACGAAGCCTCGTTTGTTCCGAGTTTGAGACACATTCTGAGCCACTCGTTCGAAACAAAAGATTCGTAAAGTTTCATTTTGTATTGTTTCAAAAGAAGCCACCACTACTTCTGACTGACCGTGGTCTTCTCCAGGCAGTGCAGAAGATGGTGATGTTGACTCTCCAGCAGAGATGTGGTCTTCTTCAGTTGCTGGTCCTCCTCTAAGGAGCCCTGCAGAAACACACACAAAACATTCACATCATTTTTAAGGAATCACCACATTTCATGGAGGAATAATGAAGTGGAGAAAGGCATAGAGTGTGTGTTGTTTGGCTCAGTACCTGTGGTGAAAGTTTCATCTTGTAATAGGGGAGCTGCTGTTGTGTAAGAGTGGGAGGGAGAGACATGGAGAATGGTTTACTGCTTTTGGAAGGAACTTCATCCATAACAGAGCAGCACAATATATCATCCATAACTTTGAATAAACATAGCTTGGGAGAAAGGAAGGACGAGGGGCCTCAGAGGATTGGGCGAATCAGAGTGATTCCACTTTTCTGTTTCACAGATCCATTGGTACAGTTTCTAAAACTCCACATATCTGTTTCTTTTATTGTAAAGCTTTTGCCTGGGAGCTTGTGCTCGCAAACGTGGCCCTCTGGCTAAACACACATACACTGCTCCACATTTTCACCATTTCCACAATGTCTTAACACGACGCAAGCACCAAAATAACACGAGTGAGTCAGTGAGTGATGTGTGGGATGAGATAGAGACAGAAGGAAAAATAAAGATATTGACAGAAATGAAGAGAGAGCAAAATTAGGCGTCTTACAGTAACATACCCTGAGTACTCTTATTCTGAGCAGACTGCATGTGATCTGCAAGGTATTTATGAGCTATTCAGACAGGCTAACCTAGAAGCAACTTCTTCAGTTTGATGCTAAGTCAGACCATTCTTGGTGAATTGCATTAAGAAACCTCAAATTAACTCCAAAATTAAAGGACTGCTTATTATAAGAAAACATTTCATAAAGAAAATTAAGCCTTTTTTTTAGGACCGTTACAAATTTTTCTATTGTGACATTATTTTCATGACAGTTAAGCATTTAACAGTTAAATGTTTTAAGCAGTTGAACATTTTCCACTATTTTAAGTGTTCTTGTGTGATTCACGTTCAAAGACCTGATTTTTGGAGAGGAAAAAACCTAATGTGTATTTTTAACCCTCATTTTTTTTCTGTTGAGATTGACTTTAAAGTTTTTATATTTGGAGTCTCGGACAACCCAATGATGGATATGTGTAAAAAAAGTAGTAATTTTGAAATTAACCACTTCCCAAATTCTTTTAGTTCCCTTGATCTGAGTCAGCCTCAGTAGACCACAGAAATAATTGTGATCTGTATCTATTTTTTAGCATTAATATTATTTGAATTATTATTATTATTTTTTTATACCAGGAGTCTCATTTGTTGTTGGATAAATTGGCTGAATGCAAATGTAAATGTAAAAAGAAATGAATTATTATTTAGTATTAAAATATACATTACCATTTAAGAGTTTGGAGTTATGTTTTTTAAAGTATTATATCCAATATTAAGTGTATTTTTTATATATTTGAATTATTATTCAGTATTAATTACATATTTTCACACTGAATGACAGGCTGAAGGCCTCTTAGGCTCTATAATGAAGCTCAATTTTGTCAGGTTCCTGTCTGCTTCACTCTCTGGACCTCTCTGAGGACATTCTGTGAAACTGGTTAGCTGTCTTTGGAGTGACCTTCAATCTGTCTCTGTACTCTCTGTTCACTCTCAGCATGTTCCTCGTTCCTCAAACGCATTTGACGCATTCAGAGAATCGCAGTTTCTTTTTTCCAGGAAGGCATTTTATAGGAGTTGGACAGCTTTAAACAACCGCCATAATAAAGACCAGATCTCCCTTTCACACACATATGCTCACAGCCTACTCCCTGATGAGGGTGTTTAGCAACACATTAAGACATTTTCACATCAGTTCATCACTCTGTCCTGATGAGTTAGATGTCATTGAGTTAATTGAGCTGATGTTTGTGCAAATATGCAAACACAAAAATCTTATAATCGCTCTTAAGTGCTGAGAATTAGATCACCCCATGTGAATCTCTAGCCTTAAACACTTTTAAACCAAAACAACCTGACACTTATCTTTTCTTTTTTTTTACTCTGCAGGAGTTCTTGTTGAAAACCATGCATAATGTATGGCAAATAAAAAACAATCCACCAGAAGTCAAACTGAAACAAAATATGGAAATAATGTGTATCAATGTGTGTGTTTGTGTGTGTTTATATTTGTGAAACAACATGTGTGTGTGTGAGAGTCTGTGTGTTTCTTACCGTTAGCTCCAGTGATTGGTTGAGTCCATTTCGTTTGCTATGCAGGACGGCGCTAGAGCTGCCACTCTTGGAAATTCTCATTCGGGCCAGTCTGGCTTTCTGTCAACACATACATACACAAAGGAAGTTACAACTCCGTCTACCAGTGCTTTTCCATCACAAAGGTCTACGTTTCAATATGATCCCTGTTGAAAGAGCAATTCAGATCAAAGTACTTTGAGAAACAAAATGGATTTTCACATAGATTGCTGTCCGTCATGAGATGATGAAAAATGCAAGTGGCTTCAAAAAACTACTGAACCAGTCTGAACTACCAGCCATGCAGTGAAAATGTGCAAAGATCAGGGGAGAAGAAAGCAATTGCTCGCTTGCTCGACAAAGAATAAAAGAATGGTAATTTAGAGAAACGCAGCTGTGTAATGGTTAATTACAGTAAACGTCTTGTGTAATGCTGAATTACGGTTAGCGCAGCTGTGTAACGATAAATGATAGAGCAGCGGTTCGCATTCCCTCAGTCTGTGCCATTTCATAGGCACAGCATGGATGATGGGTGGAAACCAGCAGTCAAATCCTCTGTGGAACATCAAATTTTAATATTTACAATGAATGAGAGTATTTTAATCTTCTCAGATCCAGAGGCATCAAATGATCCGATTTGCACTCTCATTCTCTCGTCATCTCATAGAAAACTGATCCTCTCTCTCGTTTCAGTTCCCTTAAGATGTAAGAAGCTTTATTGACATGATAAAAAGGGTTTACGTTGGCAAAGCATTAATAAACATTATGTATACACTAGATTTATGTATTTTTGTGAACGTTTTAGGGTGTCGTGGGTGGTTGTCAGGGTGTTGCTATGCGGTCACAAAGGTGTTTTGAGAGGTTTTCAGTATATTGCTTTGCAGTTGCTATATGTAGTTGGTTTCTTGAGTGTTTTTAGGTTAAGTTGAAAGAGCCCATATAAGTCTCTAATTTGTTCCTGTCCCAATGTTTTATGTTTTTTTGCCATTGTAATATTTGAAATATTCCAAGCCAAATTATGCAGGATAATATAAAGTATAATATATATTATGTAATTAATTTGATTAATATAGCTTTAATATATCTTTTTAAAAAAATGAAAATTACCCCATAATTTACTCACCCTCAAGCCATCTTAGGTGTATATGACTTTCTCCTTTCAGACGAATACAATCGGAGTTATATAAATGTCCTGGCTCTTTCAAGCTTTACAATGGCAGTGAATGGTGGTTGAGATTTTAAAGCAAAATAAAGTGCATCCATCCATCATAAAAAGTGCTTCACATGGCTATGGGGGGTTTAATAAAGGCCTTCTGAAGTGAAGCGATGTGTTTGTGTAAGAAAAATATCCATATTTAAAACTTTATAAACCGTAAACTTTACAAACCATCTCTTGCTTCTTCTAACTGTCATATGCACGTTCACAAGAGATTTGAATTCCAGCGGATGATAGGACGTAAGCGTAGCGTAATCTCTGGTGAGAAGTGACGAAGGCTGAAGTGCAGAGGAGAGAGCAAAACAAAACACCGGTCACAAATTAGAAGTACAAAATGAGGATTTGTAAAGAAAAATGTAGGAGGATTTTGATATAAGCCAAGAGGAGACTGGCTTTCCTTTGCTGTAAACAAAACTTGGTTCTCGACATACCAAAATATACTCCCACATCACCTGCAACACAACACTCTCGTTAAAACAATCACAACAATCTGTGTTTATACTTGTCAAAATGTATTTTCTTAAATAATAAAGATTAATAATAATGTTTTAATAATCTCGTTTAGCTGTGTTTTCATTCTCTCATACACAAAGAGGCTTTTGTGTGGCCCCCTGTCAGGTGTGTAATAGGACCATGTAGCTTGATTTTCTTGTTCATGGAGCTTGTCAACTTCACACGCAGGTGGTAAGTGTTCATAGCCAGGACTGTTAATAGCTCAGCTAAATGCTGGATATCAGTTCCGTGTATAACAGAAAAACATCAGATGACCAGTGTTTTGCATGCCTATAGTCACAGTACTTTGTATATAACACAACCTCCTGTCCACCGTTAGGGGTCATCAGCTCACCCACCACAATTGATCTACGCCAATAGGCTGCGGATACAGATACGGATTCACAAATGCATTTCACCCCAATGAATGTTTGTATGCATGTGTGTGTGTTTTTAAATTATTGAAGAGGAACAAATTGTGTCTCAATTGCATCAGAGACCTCACCGAGATCAAACCAGTATTCTGATGTTCATTAATTTCTCACACACACACTTAAACACAGATTGAAAGAACATACACCATCATTAAAACCCTCACACACAAACACACACGCGAGTCCCTGTGGGTGAGTGGAGTGCTAACTCTGCTCTTTTCACAGGAGATTGCCATCACATAATGGAATCAGTTTGGGCCTTTGAGACCGTTTGTGTTTCCAACAAATGCTGCAACAATTTTCAGCTATCGTGAAAAAAATGAGGAACATTTTTCTTGGGGATCTGCCCCTGCAGAACGTGAGATGGGGAACAGCCGCAGTAATGCTGAGGTCCTTTATCAATCTGACACAGAATATCGCTGCTGAGAACAGTTGTTCAGGACTAGACGGAAGCTAACCACACTATGCTGAGATCAGACAGACCAAACAAAGCAGCAAATTCACAGATTACATTTCAGTTATACACATACAGTTTTTCAAAGTCCACTGTGCCGTGGTGAGGCCAGAAGTCTGCCTTTTAATTTTATCAGGAATATTAGGAAGCAAACTGCTTTATGAGGCAAATTTGTGGTCCATGACCAATTTCAATTCACTGTAATCATATCAAAGTGTTCCTATTTGAAATAATAGTACATTTTTTACACTATGTATTCAATAGAAATATGATAATGTGCCATAAAATGCAGTTTCATTTTATTTCCAAGTTATTGTTATTCTGGTTGACTTGACTGAGTGGACAAGACATTAGTCCAGGTAGATGGTGTTCTTCCCCTTTTGAAAGAATAAGGGCAGTTTAGCATATTTTAAATTACTTATAATATGCTTTAAAAGAATATACTTGTGTGCTAAATGAAAATAATGTTTTCACACATTGAATTCCATGTTAATTGAAATTGAATGAAAATGTATTATAGTTTTAAAAAGTTGCTGGTTTCCTATGACTTTAGTATTGAAAAAAAATTATGGAAGTCAATGGGGACCAGTATTTTTATTTGTATTTTTTTGTGTGTGTGTTCAGCAGAAGAAAGAAACTCATTGTTTGGAACAGCCTGGTGGGTGAGTGATCCATCCCTTGGTTATCTATCCTTTTAAGTGCACTTCTTTTTCACAAGGGTTGCCTTGGCTGCATACCTTCAATCTCTACCCTCCAGCAGAATCGGCTGAGTTTTTCATTAAAGTTTGTGCTAAAGTGTTGCTGTTTAGTCCCACAGGATCAGATTCCTGTGGAGTGGAAAAGTGAGACCTCCACGAATGAACCATGTAGACGTCACTGTGAAAGGGGAGATTCCAAAATCACACACTGCGGATTGTGATTGGATGGTTTGATCATGTGTCAATCAATCAAAGTATTCAATTCCCTTTATAAATGAAATTGTTACTAGGGATGCTGTCTAGCATGCGACGTGCACAAGTTGTTTATGCCTGAAGCATTGGCTCTAGTGCAAACCACCAAAGAATTTTGCGGAGAGGTGCTAAGAGACGCTTTCTTCATTGCACTGTTCAATGAAAAGACAGGCAGCAGTGCGGAGAAAATATCCACAGTGAGTGAGAAGTCAGTGCTTGTCGAATTGTACATTTACTGTACCCTATACATCAACATGCAATAGTCTCAAAAACATTTCAACTTAAAATATATTAATTAATAAAATTAAATAAAAAAAGCGAGGTGTACACTGATTGGCCAGCTATCCAGTGTGTTGTGACTGGCTGAATGCCTCAAGATTGTTACGGAAAAGATTGTATTGATTATAATGACTTATACTGTGTTTTTACGCATCGTGTTGCGTATCGCGCCACGTAAACATAAAACCATGTATGCATTTGTGATCTGAGAAATGGCAAACAAGTGCTTTGAATCTTCAGTGGCAAATTCTTTAAATATGTAAACATACTGTACTTCATACTTACATGCTGTGAATTAGAAGTGCCAGACTGTCCTTGCATAGTTGTAACTGCCCCACTTTATAGAAACAGACACCGGCATTGTAGGCTACTCTCACAGGAAACAGTCCTCATCCTCCATAAAATGCGCTGCACACATCTGAATATTTGAGTTGAACTGTTCTGGAACAGTGTTGTAAATACATCTTAACCACTGATTCTAGTTGTGTCCTCTTTTGGAAGTCAAAACAAAGAAGCTTTGCTTTCACAACAAAACACAACATCTCCACAACATGGAGCTGGTGGCAACAGTGAGAATAGAAGTTACGCCTTCTTTCTTTGACTGAACATTTGGGTGGCGTTATGCAAATTTTCCCATATCGTGACTTAGACATGTGGGGGCGTGTTAGAACGAGCCGTTTCAGGGGGGCGTGTACAAGTCTTAACTTTCATAAAGAATATCTCTTTGGATTTGAGACTTCAGTCTTTTCAACTTTACAGATCTTCTTTATGCACCAAGAGCTTGTAAAACTCCAAAGAGAAAGGAAAAAATGACCCCTTTAAGGGCCTTTTGGAGTGCCATAGTGGGGCCTTGTAGCCTGGTTGATAACCACTGTTTTTTATAAACACGTCTGATGAGCTCTAAAAGGTAACTTCACAGTGTATATGAAACATGGTATATCTCTTTAGTTTAATTTTAAAATATCCAAAATGATACCTGGAACTACAATATAATTACTGCAGTGCCTGAACAAATCTGTGAATATGTGAGTCAGTTCAATGATGTACATACTAGTACCTACTTCCTTTTGCTTTACTGTAGTTTACAGCCGTGAAACAAGAACATGGAAATGAAAAGAAAACAAAGCTCAGGAAACTTAAGTAGATTTTTTTTATGTCAATTAAACAAACTCCCTCTATGCACTTTCAGTGTTTGCTCAGTGCAGGTCAGCCCACAACAAAAAGCAGAAAAGTTATATGTCAGTGCTGTGAATACAACATTGAAAAAAAAAAAAATTTTTGAAGAAAATTGTATTGTGAGATGGTTGCTGTGTGCTTGTTAAGGTGCTTAGATTATTTTGTAAACTGCTGTTAAGTGGTTGCTAGGATGTTGGCTCCAGATATGGCTTGTGTTCCTTTTTCAGTGTAAGTCAGTGATTTTTATTTTTTTTAATTGTTTTATCTGTTTTATGATGGCTTAGAAGCAAGAGCACTTCTCCTTAACAAGCTGCATGATTTGAGGTATCGGTCATGTCCATAGCATAAATGTAGCGTGAGAAGTTACATGTACTGCAAATCTAAGCTTAATATTAGGAGTGGAAAAACCTTGCCTTAACATTGACCACTATGTAATGCTGTTAATACAACATCACAGATCATGTTCATATTTGTTTTGTGTCTGTATGTAAAGCAAGTGCTGAATTAATAATGAATAAGTCATTAACATGCAGTAAAGTAGCATAGCTAACACTCTGTTCTCAGGACGAATAAATCAACCCCAATTACTGGACCAACTTTGATCAAAACTATGTTTCCTGAACTAACTTTGAACACAACTCAGTCCTTTGGATCAACCATGAGAGTTTGAGCATAATGAGATCATTGAGTGATCAGTCATGAAAGAATTGTGTGATGTCTAGGAAACGGTCTGTTCTTTTTAGCTTTCTGGCTGTGCAGATTTGCATTAGTTATTAATAAGCTGCCCTGGTGTGTGTAGTTTTCTGTAGTCCCTAAAAAAAAATAAAGAATCCAGCATGTTCATGAGGTGAGACACAATCCGCTACAGGAAGATGAAGTCAGCGTATAAAATCTTAGACTTTCCACACTTTGATCAGAGTTTCATTAAGCTGATGCTCACTTCGATGGTTTTGAATCAAACCCAGCTGTCATATCTGCAATGTTCTTAATTCAGAGTCTTCTGAAAAGCCCTGGAGTGCTCTAGAAGTAAGCTAAAGCCCTCGAACTGAATAAATCTCATCAGGCTAGTACAGATGCGGTAGAAACCAATGATGTTATGCTCTAACAGGTGTCTGTGCAATGCTGGAACAATAGTTAAAGCGGTAAGTCACCAAAAAATGACATTCTGCACACTCAGAAAAAAGTCATATAGCTTTGGAAAAACATGAGGAGTAAATGACAAACTCTCTGAAAAAAAGGTACAAATGCTGTCACTGGGGCAGTACCCTTTCAACAGGTATTAATATGTACCTTTTAGGTATGCGAGTGTGACTTTGGAAAAGGTACCGGCCCAGTGACAGCTTTTTTATCCCTTTTTTCCCCCAATTTTTTTTTTTTGTCATCATTTACTCACCTTCAAGTCATTCCAAACCTATATAATTTACTTTCTTTTGTACACATGCATAGTTCACATCTTTTGAATTTAGAATTTTTAAATGGACTGCTGCTATTTTGGAGTCTAAGCACATGCACTGCAGTGCTTATGAGCTTAAATCTGGCCCAGATTGTGACCCAAAAATGTAACTGTTGATGTTGTTATTATTATGATGATATTATAGGTCAGTAAATATTTGCAAAGACTTCATGGTGCTGCCATAACAACAATTAGTAGTTTAAACACACCCACATATACATAGAAATGCACTTCTAACACACCCACATACACATTTTGTTTAACTGTACATGATTAGGAGTGCTAATTCAGTTCTTCAGTTCATCACATGCAGATTGGTATGAATCTAGAGTACATCCACTAATATCAGATCTGTAATATAAAAATTTTAGGCTACTTCAGTAATAATGGCCTAGTGATTTGGATTATGAATACATGGTTTTGGTGCAGAACAAGTGCTGTATTTTGGCTACTGGGCAACAGGTGAGAAGGAGGAAGGTCACCTCCCAAAAGTGACTGCTGAAATAAACAAACCCCTCCCCACAGGTCTCGTCTGGGCAGGCTATTTGTGGAAGGACTGTCATTAGGATGAACATCCTTTCTGGCTCTCTTCCTGTCTCTGTGCCTTTCTCTGTCTCTCTCACATGTCCTTTGGACAGTAAGCACATCTGTTCCTGCGGTGGAGGTTAACTCGGGGCTTGAGGCAGGTTTGTGCTCTTAGGCCACTCTCTTCTTAGTTAAACCGCAGGGTGTGTTTAAACACCCACCCATACACACAGAACACATTTTTTAAGATGGCCCTACGAGATTTGGTCGCATCTGGCAGCTTTAGTTTGGACTGCGGTCGAAAATGCAGCTCTGTAAGCCCACCCAAAACCTTAGCATACGTTGATTCCTCATTAGCATATATTAAATCCATGACTGCAAGCATAACATACCGCTGAGTGGAGGAGCTTGACGTCTCCCTTTCTCTCTCTGCACACATGGGATGTCATATGAGTTGCCTTGGCATTGTTTTTCTGTGATCAAGCTAATCTCCAGTCATATTTGCAATTATTAGCATAGCAAAATCAAGCTGAGAGGCCGTGGTGATTTAACAGATAATTACACCCAAACTAAATAACCTTCAGAGAGAGATATAGAGAGGTTTCAGAGGAGGACAGGGAGGTACGGAGTGATAGATGGATAGATGCAGGGCATGTAACCCTGCTGGGATCTCATTCAGAGTCTAGACTCAATCTTTTGACGCCATGCTGCCATTAAACGAGTGACAGGTCATCCCTTCATTCCCCCGGGGAGAAGAGAAAAGCTTAATTCAACATTAAGGCTGTTTGTTTGAGGTGTTATTTCGTACGAGGATGGAAAGGGATGGCGGAGTAGTACTATTATCCTTGATGCACCCAGAAACAAACACATTTAATAACCTTATTCATCAGACAAGGGAAAAGAGCAGCAATATGGAGTGAATATCAACTGAGGAAAGACATAAACTATAAAATACCGGTGGTAAGACAACAGGCGAAGACATTCCCCTACAACCCGCCCCAGCTGCTCAAACTATCAAAGCTATAAAAGTAGATCTGGGATTGTTGGAGAGGGATTATGTATTTTACAGTGAAGCTGGGACTGGAACATCAGTACCCTGGCAACAATAAAAAAATGGCCATGGTAATACCATTATATTTTTTTAACTACCTTTGTAAATACCATGGTAAATAAATGCGGTAATCATTCAGTACCGTGGGATAAGCCATTCAAAATGTTTGGGTTGGTAAGATTTTTTTAATGTTTTTGGAAGAAGTGTCCTATGCTCACCAAAGCTACATTGATTTGGTTAAAATACAGTAAAAACAGTAATATTGTGAAACATTATTACAATTTAAAATAAATTGTTTTCTATTTAAATATCTTTTATAAAGAAATTATTCCTGTGATGACAAAGCTGAATTTTCCACAGCGGTAACACTTTATAATAATGTTCAGTTATAAGTCATTTATAAATTATTAGTTAATGATGAACTAATCATTTACAAAACATGACTATCCATTCATAAATGATTAATAAGTAATAAGTTAACATTTTAGTAATGTTTTATTAATTCAGTTATAAGTCACTATAAGTTATTAGTTAATTATGAACGAATCATTTACAAAACATGACTATGCGTTCATACATGATTAATGAGTGGTATGCTAACGATTTACAAATGTGTTGTAAGTTATCAAAAAAAGTTTAAATCATGAAATTAATCAAACAGGTCATTAGTAGATGGTTATTAGTTGATACATTATTTATCACTTATAAATCACTGAAGTATTTATGTCAAAATTGTTTTGAATAATTATCTCAATAAAAAAATGTTAATCATGAACAAATGATGAACAAACCATTAGTAAATGATCAATATATGATTTATTGACGAAGTTGTAAGCTGGTCTGTGTTCAAAAGCACAAACATGCAGGTATGCTAAACCACTATTTTTAAGAAGAGTAATTCATTTGTTTTGAAGTGGATAAACATTTATAAATGCCTTAGTCAGGTGATTCCAGTGGGTTGTGTTAAATCCTTTCACACATCAGTACAGACTTGTGTTCTGTGTGGAGTGTGTGGGATCTAGTGATAAAGTGAACCTCTCAACCGGTTTTACCTTCCACTGACGCTCACATCAGGTGCAGAGTTAAAGACTCCATGTGTGTCAGAGAAGACAGCTGTCTATACCCTCACCAGTCAGCACTTATTACACACTACAAAGTGTTCAACACCTGTTATAGATGATGTGTAAACACATGAATAAATCATTTACAAAGCTTTCTTACAACACATTTGTAAATCATTAGCATACCACTCATTAATCACTTATGAACATATAGTCATGTTTTGTAAATGATTAGTTCAATATTAACTAATAATTTATAAATTACTTATAATGGGACGTTATTATAAAGTGTTAATTCAGCAGCAATTACTCCGGTCTTCAGTGCCACATGATCCTTCAGAAATCATTCTAATATGCTGATTTGCTCAAGAAACATTTCTTATTGTTTTCAGTGTGGTTCCAGCTTAATATTTTTGTGGAAACGGTGACACTTTTTTTAGGATTCTTTGATGAGTAGAAACTTTAAAATGAGTTTTATGTCACTTTTGATCAGTTTAATATATCCGTCCTTAGTGACCCCAAACTTTTGAAAACTAGTGTATTTTAGAGTGCCATAGCATTACCGTCTGATACAATCACCCAATGGTACCATGGTACTGCCACAGGGGAATGACATCTGTCACCTGATTTTACCCACAAACCCCCGTCATTTCTCCACCCTTGACTAGTAGCCTTCAAAACTGCTCTTGGGTCCCTAAGACAATCACTTATCTTTATTAAATCATAAGATGGAAAAGGATATGATGTAATTTAACAGGAGCATTACTCAGAGGTAAACATTAGTGACCTGCTTCTCAGCCAAAGCAGTTCCGGTCAGAGGTGACAATGCCCTTCAGGGAGTTTTGAGCCCCACTGACCTGAACTTTCTGAGCCCGACGCTTGTCAGCTCTCTGGTTCTGATGGTAGATGCGGCTGAAGTTGGAAACGATGACGGGAACAGGCAGAGCAATGACCAGCACCCCACTGAGAGAACAGATGGAGCCAAAGATCTTTCCTGCTATAGTCTTAGGGACCATGTCTCCATACCTGCAGAGAAAGAGCAAGAAATAGAGACATTAGTCACTGAAATTTGCACAAGCTGCTTCTACACCTGTTCTTTCATGTTTAACAGCCTCGTAGCAATAAAAAAACAGACAGATACATGCAATCACACCTACACAACTGTAGCTGCTTATAATAATTATATTCCATCTGTTTTTATTATTATGTTCCAAATGTAGTGTATAATCACAAACTCTTACTAAAAATATTCAATTTGTTTTACTGCAGACTGGCACTTCCACATGCCACCTAAGACAAAGCAGGAAAATTAGTGTGATACTGACATTAGAGGTGCCAGATTTGAAATGAAATGAATTATTATTGAAACAGGAGGTGACAGAGGCATGAGTGGGATGACACTTTTATTGGAAGATCCATTTGCTTAAAAAACCATTAGTCTGCAAAGCTGTTTGTTTGGGAAAAAAATTATTTACTAAGCGTCTGTTTTTTACTAAGCAATTTGTTTGGAAAATATTGAAAGCGTTTTGTTTGGAGAAAGTTTGTTTTTTATTTAGAGATCAGTTTGTTTGGTGTTTTTTTCAAAAGCTGTTTAGAAAGTTATTTAATTTGAAAACTCTTTGTTTTTTTTTTTGTTTGTCAGCTGATATGTTCATAAAATCTGTTTACAAATAATATCTGTGTCTAGTGAGTGGAGTATAGATGGATAACGTCCATGAACTGAACAGAACAGGAGCAAAAGCCAGCAGAGAACGAGAAAGTCATTTAATATGTTTAAATTAGAGCATTTAAATTCCTCAGTCCAATGCCCTGGCTACTTCAAGGACATCAAATACAATTCGATACAGTTATTTAAAATGAAAATACAATTACACGCACCACTGTAAATCTTCCTCAGCCAGCGTGAAAAGCACGCCATCTGAATTCAGCAGTGAGGAGTGAAAGGACGTTTTTTTTTAAGATAAGAAAGTGGCTGACCAAATAGCTATTCAAACAAATTGGATGGTTCAAGATGGCTTTAGTAAAATAGAAAACATTAGTTCAAAAAGCTTCAGACTAAAGTAATTGGATACTGATGGAATACAGCCGCAAAGTGAATCAGAAAATAAGACAGACACACCTGGTGGAACAGAAACAATGTAAGTATAACCATAATTTATATAGACATAAATGCATTGTTTAAAAAACATATGTACAGATGTTCAGAACTAAAATGGTTTTCATTTCAGCTAATCCAAGTCAGTTCCTGCCAGTGAGGATCTAATTAACAATGGATAATCATCTTCCTTCATTAAATTAATTTGGTGCAAGTGAGGCACAATTCAAACAAACACAATCAGAAAACATGCAGCCAGCCGAGAATTTGTAAAGAGACACTAAAGTTGGAATTTAAATGTCTTAATTAATCAAAAAAGCTCATTAGGAGGCACTGCTGCTGTGAGTCGTGAAAGTAGTAAAATAAATATTCAGAGTTCAGTAAAAGTTAAGCTTAAATGACACAAAATCAAGGTTATGGTGAAATGGGAGTAAATTTAGAACATTTTTGGAGGATTTTAAAAGCAGAAATGTGAAGCTTACAATTTGGTAAAAACTAACATTAATTCTTCTTTTCAATTATTTAACAGAAGAATTCCTCTATATAAATTATCCTTCTGTATACTATTTGAGCTCTAAAGACCTTCTTGACCTTGAGTTATGCTTTCATGGCATCAAAGTTGTAAATTTACACAGATGTTATATGTATAACTTTTATGCAAAAAAATCTCAACAAGACAAATACATTTTTGTGGTAATCAACATTATGCCACAAGTGATGTTGAATATGGTTAACTTGTATTGAACCTGTAATATCCCTTTAAATAAGGGTGCTACTGTACACGTTCACATAAAAGCCCTGCAGTCTGACAGCTGAACAGGTTAATCACTGTAGGCCGATGAGAGATGATTCAAATAACTCTTTGTCAACACTAGGACAAAGAAAGGGCTTATTCACAAATCTGTGTCGAAGCTAATATTTGCCTTATTTTTGGAGGCTCATTTAACACTTTCTGAAACTCATTTCAAGAGTCGATTAGAGTGTCATTCTAAGAGGACTGGATTGTGCCCACATGGGAATATTTCTGAGCGAGAGCTCTCACAGTGTGTTATATAATCTAAACTAATTTACACTTTACACATGCACTATACAATCTGGGACACAGAGATGAAACACAAAAAAGACACAACTAAACACCCAGCAGGATAGAGGGCTTAACAGCTCTGACTACACAAACTAGAGGCCAAACAAAAGCTCCCTCTGGACTGAACTAAGGATTACGGCTTACTTCTAAATGGCCCCATGTATTCATGAGTATATTCTGCATTCTCATTCTGCTTTGATCTATAAACAGAAATTTGTGTGTCTGTGTGTCTAGTACTTATCCAAATGATCAGGAAGGTTATTTTGGACTATCAAACCTGAACAACCTGGAGCGAATCACTGTTTGGGAGAAGAATTGCGCCTAAACGGTTTGTTTACCCCAAAAGACAAAAGCTGTAATTGCTTGAAATGGTGTCTGAATGAAATGTTCAAAAACTACGATTGGATACGCTTACACAGACAGCAAAATTCAGTTTCTATTTCAGCAGCATATTTTCTAACATATATAAATGTCATATTAAAGTATTTAATTTTGAATTTCATTGCTCAGAAATAATATCACAGAGAACTGCATTTCAAAGAGGCAACTAAATTAGAAAATTGGTTAAGGGTTTGAATACTTTTGCAAGGCATTGTATATGTGTGCATATGCTCAAAACAAATGTGCTTTGATGTTAATAAGAGACATGCAGGCTTTGTGTTTGTATGCTGTTCCACTTCCATCCAATCTCTCGCTTAATGCAAGAGATTTAATGTTGTTTGTAATCAAGGTTTTGACCTTTTTTCATTCAGCTGAATCTTAAATGGATAAATTAGACGATAAGAGCCTCAGCCATTTATTGATTGTAATCAAAGTGCAGTATGTAGAATACTATCTCACACATAGAACTCACTTTAAAACTCTCAAAGCACTGCACATGTAATCTTCTTTATTCTCCTGCTTTCTCTACATTCCTATCTGATCCAGAAGTGTATCAGCCTACTCTATTCCACAACTTCCTATCTGATTTGGATCTGACTGAAAGTGGAATATTAATGGAAGAGTGAAAACAAAAGAGAAAAACATATGAGTGCTGGTAGTTTTGACTGTCAGCGGAAAGGTGTCCACATGCTACATTCAGCTAGATGTTTGCTCAGAGATTTCACTGAAGTTTTCTTTCAATAACTACACCATTATAGGGGCACCAAGGTAACAGTGTACACTGATTGATTCTGATGGCTTATTATGTCTGTATGAACACAATAATGGGGTTAGCTTCAGACTCCAGCTGGTAGATGCCATAACTACACCATTATAGGGGCACCAAGGTAACAGTGTACACTGATGGAATATATATATATATATAAAATATATATATAATATATATATATAATATTTGCAGGCAGTATAGAAATTGTAAATATTATCTTGTAGTACACGTTGTGCCATATATACAAACACTACTGTCGGCAAGCTTCTTTTTCTCTTTAATGCTCACCAAGGCTGCATTTATTTGATGAATAATATAGTGTTATGAAATATTATTAAAAATGATATGTTTTCAATCTAATATTATAATATATTTCACATAATTTATATATTTATTCCAGTGATGGCAAAGCGGAATTTTTTCGCAGCCATTACTCCAGTTTTCAGTGCCACATGATCCTTCAGAAATAATTCTAATATGCTGATTTGGTGTTTAAAGGGTCATGAAACACTGAAACACATTTTTTGAGATATTAGCATATATGTACAGGTTGCACATCAGTGAAAACAATAGCACTCATTATGTCTATAATTAATGGAATAATTTTTTGGAGCCGTTTCGTTCTTCTGGTTCAAAAAGCAAAGTTGAACCAGCGTCATAAAAAGTGACGTATATGCGTTAATTTGGACTGGTGATTGGCTGCCATGGCAGAGTACGAATCTATGTCATCAGTTTTCTGAGCTTTTCTCAGTATTATTCATGAGAATGTACTCATGATCCAATCTCTGTGCTGTATTATGCATTAGGTCGTATTACAGTGGAGAATTCAAATCACATTCAATCACATTGCCGCCACTGTTCTAGACTGTTCTGCCTCTGGATATGAAAAATATAAATTAAAAACATTTACAAATATATTTTTATGTCACAAACACAACTTTGCCTGGACGTGCTATGACTTAGCAAAGTGTGGCTGTTATCTGATTGGCTTGATTAGACGGTGAGTGGAGTACACGCATTTATGGATTGTCAGCGTCTTGCTGCTAGAAATGTTTCAAAATCCACAAATGTGTGCAGCGATCCACAAATGCACAGAAAGCCATTCACAAATGCACGGGAAGCAATCCACAAATGCATGCAGTGATCTACCAATAAACGCCAGGCAAAGCTGTATTTTTGACAAAAATATATTTGTGAATATGTTTTTTTATTTGCAAATCTCATTTTATTTATTTGAGAATTTAATTCATGTTTGTAAAACTCTAAGATTTATCTGTGGATCTCATTCCGTTTATTTGTCAGTATGTTTAATCTCTTTACATTTATTTGTGGATCATAATCTATGTATATGGAATTATGCCACAATTCTATCTCCAAAAATGATACAGTGCAGGATGCAATCAATTTAAACAACACTCAAAATGATGTTACTTGTTCAAGTGAACACCGTATGCACACATATCATGTCTTCTTCAAATGGAATATGCTTAAATTAGGACTCTGATACAGCGGTACGTCTGATCACAAAGGTATTGATTTTTCAGAGACTGTAGTGCTGGTAAAAATGAAAAAAATATTTGCAATTTTAAATATTTTTAAAAATATTATCAATATTATTATATTCTGTGTTTTATTGGTTGTTTTCTCCCCTCTTCAGTGCCAATTTTCTTGAAAATATATCAAGTTGGCCCCTAGCTCCATTGTTGTTTATTTGTCTCTCTCTCTTTTTCTGCTTATATATATATATATATATATATATATTATATATATATATATATATATATATATATATATATATATATATATATATATATTTGTCTGTATAATGATTGTGTTGTAACTTTGGCCACTGTGTTTTATTGGTTGTTTTCTCCCCTCTTCAGTGCCAATTTTCCACAGCTTCACATGGCCATTTCTGGAGTCTTTTTCAAATCTAAGGTGTGAAAGACTAGTGCTAAACCAGGCGGTTTCATGACACTTTAAGTAACATTTCTAAGTAAAAAAAAAAATTATACATCTTTGATGAACAGAAAGAATAGCATTTATCTGAAATATAATTTTTTTTTGTAATTTTTACTGACCTCAAACTTTTGAACAATATTGGGTTTGGTATTTATTGATCTTTATCTTATTAGTGACTGTCGTCTCCAGGGTGATTAGTCAAATGGCATTTATTTACTGGCTCAGGTAATTGAACATAAAAAAACACCTGTACCCTAAAAACTGTTAACTCTATATTTCTCGCTTAGTAACAGCAATGGACAACTCCCTCCAGCTATTACAGACCTCCTTGGTCTCTCTGTGTGTATTACAGTGTTTAAGATGCAGGAACCAGCATTTAAACACCCAGGTGAAGGAGAGTATCTTTATAACAAAATTACAGCAGCCACATTATTCATGAACAATTGTGAAAAAGATTTGAACTGAAACCAATAATAGTGCAGCAAAAAGGACAAACAAACACACAGAGAGAGAGAGAGAGCGAGAGAGAACTGAACAGTACTGAAACAGTTTGTCCATGAAACTGCACAGCATATCAAAGGAGAAATCAGAGGATTGTGGAACAAATCTGATGCCAAACTCTCTGTTTCAGAGTCTCATGAGTCGTTAAGCTTTGCAAAACCTCCAAAGATCTGTTGAAGCTGTCGTAAAGGACAGAAACTGAATGTCACATGGCGTTAGTGTCTTTTTTAACACACACAGTCACATGCAGTTTCTGTCATGCTTGACGACTGCTTGATTTGACTGCTTTTATTGCCGCTGCGACTCCACTGGCGTAGTAATGAGGAGAGCGTGTCATTAGCCTTTTAGCGGTGCAGACCACAGACTCACACTTTGCAAGCAGTACGTTACAGCCTGGCTGCTCTTACACAACACGCTAACTCCCAAAGCCTAACTCTCATCCCACTCTCGTCTCAAGCTCTGCCTCTGCCCCATCCTCCTCAATCCTTTCTTTCCCTCTTCCCACCCCCTCACACTTTCATATCCACTTCCCATGGTGAGTCAGTGTGACCCGCTTGGAGCCACGATTCCCTCCGAAATTTAAGAGCCCCAGTGATGTCTGAAACAACAGTTCGACAGCAGATTAGCTCAGTTCATTCACCAGAAAATCTGCTGTATGAGCACAGAAGGATTCCACTGAATAAACAGAATTTATACCACCAATCGCCTCTACGTAAACAACCTCCGCTTTTGTGAGGAATTGGACCAGCTGCGGGGCTTCACATGCATTATTGAGCTTTTGAGCAAGAGCCTGTAGTAGGGCTGTTGTCGTGATACCAATATTTCAGCAGTTGATACCAAAAGCAGTAAATTTCATGTTTCTCATTGTTTTCAGAGGTTGCTTTTATTGTCTTTAGGTCCACATTTTGTGTTCTGGACTTAACGTGTGTGTTTTTCTCTTTTTCTCATCAATATTGTTCTTGATTAATGTAAACAACATAAGGGCCAGTAGCAGGTCATTAAGTTGCATTTACACGCAAGGCTCGTTGCATAGATCCAATATTTTGACACATATTGGATTTTTGTGTTTCACCTGTTTGCATTCACTTCAGTGCGCTTGTAGGCAATTGAAAGCCTCTCAGACTGTCAAGGGTTTTTTTTAATTAATATTTTATGATATGTCCTATGGAGAGGACACCAAGAATCAGTTAATATGAAAATGAAAACAAGAATCTATTATAAAAACAAAGTTTTTTTTTAAATATTATATTATATATTCAGTATACCAGCCAATTTCCAAGCTATTTTTTTTCTATAACTTGTCCTCTGTAAAATGGATATGAGAATAATTTTGGAAAACGATATTTAGAGAATATTCATATTTTGCAACATGTAATGAAAAAAAGAGGTATAATAATAGTAGCAGCATTTTTATATAAAATCTCATATTTCATAGAAATATTGATATATAATTTCTTTCCCCATTCACTTATTATGTGTCCCTAAAATACCTGATAAGCATGAAGTATGTCCTGGTGTCCACTTCAGTGGACATGTATAAAATTGATGAATGTCTCACAACAGAAAGTTATATTCTGCTTTGAATATAACTCCACTAAAGTTGTCCTGAGATGTTAAACAATGACAAACAATTTGAGAATTTGAGAATATTTCCATATTTACAATGACTATGTTTGGGGATCCTGGGTGTCAGAAAGTTTGAAAATCCCTGCACAGATACTGAATTCTGTCAATACTCAGTATTAACTAAAAGTTTGGGTTCAGGTCTGACAAACTCATCACGTAGATACTCTGGCTAAAGGGATCTAAACTCTAAGGTAGTTCACACACCAGAATTTACACTTGCCACCTGCTCAGATCCAGTTAAGTGTCAGTTTCTGGGGCTTCATTTTGGACGTACACACATATACACACACTCTAACTTTTGGCATAGATTCAGCCACAAACATTCCTAAAGGATTCATCAGCTCATCTGAATTCCACCGCCTGCTTAAGTTTTGAAGTTTGTAAGTAGGTTGCTGAAGAAACTAGGCCACTCCTCCTCCACCACCATGCTCCAGACGCGATTTTTCTTCTTTCTCTGTCCTCAGTCGAGGAGACCCACCACCCCAGTTTTTATTCACCCCATTACACAAATACACACATAAACACTCTCCATCTACTCCAGATGTGACATCCTGGAAGATGGAAAACGTCTGCAATACAGGATGAGAAAAAGAGAGAGAGAGAGAGAGAAAACACCTGTACACAGCTGAACACACATTCCACATGAGACTTTAACCTGTTACTCAACCCTATATCTTCTTTAGTAGTATTTCTGCATTATTTTCTAGTAAAAATATTATTTTTATATCATTTTATAATAAAATGTTTTTCTCCCATTTTAAGTCAAATCACATTAATTTATATAGTGCTTTATATAATGCAGGTTGTTTTGAAAAAGCTTCACAGTAATAAACAACAAAAATACATTATTAATGCTGAAACTAATACAATTTCAGCTGTAAAGCAGCTCTAAAAGACAAAAGTGTCATTTAGCTCAGTGCTCAATTTAGTTCAGTATTAGTTCATTTTTGTTCAATCACGTTGTAAATATTTAAGTTCATAAGTTCATTAGTTAAGAAGCAAACTCAGTTCAACTATAAAGCAGCTCTACAGAATATAATATTGACGATTTTCAGCTCAAGTCAGTTTAGTGTTGATTCAGTTTAGTTCAATAATAGTTTATCAAAAAACAAGCTTAATTCAGGTATAAGCAGCTCTACAGAAATCAATAGTGTGGTTATTCAGCTGAAGTTAGTTCAATGACAATTCAATTCATAAGTGTCGATGCAGAGTTCATTAATTTGAAACTAATTCAATTCATTTATAAAGCAGAAGACAATTGTTATTATCCAGCTCTATTTAAAGTGTTGTTCTCGTCTAATTTAACCCTAAACTTAAGCATAAATCTCTGTTAATTTGGCAATATTTATTCATGAAAAAAGGTAAAAAATGAGGATGTGCAGAGATCTTTTTAATAAAAAAAAAAACAAGACAAAACACTAGATTTTTCTGAGTTTTAAATAAAGATACCATCAATACTCATCTCCAATGATCAATCCAATCAGGGCTACCACACCCTCTCCTGGAAGCATCACCTGTGTCTTATCAAATGCAGCTGCGTCACTGTCCCGATCTGCAGTATCATGACTAATTCATCCATCTTCTTTCACTCAGCTAAATAATGCTGCCCTCTGAACCTGTGCTGTTTCTTTGAGGAGAGGGATCGGTTACACACTCAGGTCTCAGTAAAGTGATACATGGTCCAGCTAACGCTGGGAAGGAAGCTAATATCCAAGGACACACATTTTCAGGCCAGTCAGAATGAAGATGTGGGTTAACGCAGGAATCACCAGAGCGATGTGCAGCGCTAATTGATCTTTGACCCAGGCAGGAGCGCAGCATCACCCGGCCCTTAGACAGTGATCAAATTTACTGATTGGCTTTTAATGAAACCACAGACAGTCATCGATCCTAATCAAAACAGCTTCAGTTACTGCTACAGATATGCAGTTAGCGCACTGGCGCACACCTGATGCTTTGTTCCGCAGAAGATTTCAGCGCTCTTAAACTGGCATGTAATCTGTGATGACAGCCACCTGTCATCTGCCAGTGTCTTATCAGCAGTCAGTCAGATTGCACTTATTCACAGCTGGGTTGGCCATTTTATGACATTGTGCACCTTCATGCATATTTGAAAAACTGGCAGGCTCAATGGAACTAACACCGGGTCTCAATAACACGATCCAAAATTGGTTCACAGAATTAAACGTGTCCGAGGCTGATGATGTCATGGTGGAAGGTTTTAGTACTTTTAGTACTTTTCCTGTTCCTATGCCGAACTCCAAGAACAGAAATCAAAACGACCCAAGACCATGAATAAACTAGATTTGTGTTTCCTGAAGAAAATACTGTTTGCAAGGCTGGGACAGAACACAGACCAATACTCGGTTCAGGAAGTATTTTCCATCGGTTTCTCTAGTGGTCGACTGATATATCAGCCGATATTTGGGATTTTTCAAACATTATAATACTTTCTCTTTTACTGTCAGCATACAGCAAATGACGATCGGTCTGTGCGAACTGAATGCGTACAGGAGGAGAGTTCAGCTTCACTGGAGATGCACTGTTGACAAATTTTAAACTTGTGATTTAAAAAATAACCTAAACTATGCTGCGCTTTATCCATTTGCCCACTGTCATATTCATGTCATTTTCACTGTGTGCTGTATGTAAAATGAATGTTGCCTTGGCTTTATTTGAGAAAAAGTCATCTAAAGTATAAGCATGTTTATTTAACACATTTATTTTTCAGGGTTGATGCAGGTCCTTAAAAAGTCTTAAATTTAGTTGTATCAAATTTAAGGCCATAAAAAGTCTTAAATGGTACAAGAAAGTATTAATTATGATTTCAAGAGGTCTTAAATATGGGGATGGAAAGACAAGAACTGCAATATAGTTTAATATGATGATTAAACTTCAAAAGGCGATTTTATTGAAGAAATATGAGTGCTGCACATTTCAAAGTCAAATGTTGCACTGCTTTGTGTACTGCCGAAACCACATTATTTCTGCTATTCCGAAAGCGCCACCTGCTTGCAGAGAATGAATTTACATTTTCAATAAGCCTGTCTGCTGTTTTTGTTCAGACTAATGTGCAAATCAAATAATTGATTGATAATAATTGTTTAAATGAATCTAATAATTCATACTTTTGACTTAAAAATTGTTGAAAGGCTGAAATGTTGTTTATTATTTTATAAAACTTTTTGTTTTGTGAAAATCTGTATCTTATCTGTAAATCATGCTTTTACTGTCATTTTACAGTTTAATATGTTACCATAGACACTGCCCTAACCCGCTCATATGGTAGTAATTTTATTTGTGCATGTCTTAAAAAGTTTTTCAAAAGTCTTAAATTTGTTTTTAAAAATCCTGCAGATACCAATGTTTTTTAATTATTTTTCAAATTATTTCAAATTTATTTCTTAAATATTCATTAAAATAAATAAACACACACACACACACACACACACACACACACACACACACACACACACACACACACACACACACACACACACACACACACACATATATAAAGATCAATCGAATCAAATGGTACAATACAACCATTTCCAATTTTTGTTTAAAAGTTTTTCATCTAATATTTATATTTTATTGTACTTCTGCTTTAATTTCAATTAACAAAAATGTTTTAATACTTTTAGTTAATGATAATAACCCTGCTTCTACAGAAGCATGAACTTTATTATTGCTAAACCGTAGAGTTCACAGTAGATCTATCTTGAAAGTTTTATATGTTATTGTGGGCAAGTTTGCATAATTTTAAAGTTTTCAAAAGTGCTATTCATTTCTTTTTGTATCAGACTGTCTTAATGAGGAAAAACGTACTTGGAGCACCTTTAATTTCAAACCTCAAACCAGAATGTTTGAGGAATTGCCTTTCATGTGCTCCATAAAGGGAGTTTGGAGAGGAGAGGTGCCTTTTTGTGGTGTACTGCAAGATACATATCCCACTTACATAGTGTCGCAGCCTCTCAATGTGGCATGATACATTTTTGAATTTGAATATGCAAATTTTTAACAATGCAATTAGTTGCCAAGGTGACAGAATAAGACTGAAGGAAGACTGCTGTGTTATGCTCTCAGAAGCAGCAGTATATTAGAAACATTTGTCTCTCTCTTTGATCTTCTACCTCTGCTTGAGACATTAACCGTGAAGGAAACGGGGGCAGGGGAACGCTCTCCGTCTCCCGATTTCCTTAAAGACAATTTCTCTTGACATGTGGAATTATTACCATGACTCCAATACCCAAGGTCTCAAGCACCGGGGCCAATCAATACGTGTCTCCATGGTAATTTAAACAGTAGGGACCTCAGCTGAAACCTCCTCATTCGTCTTATTACGCCAACCATCATCCGTAATGAATGATGGCCTGTATCATTCACTCATTCTTGCTTTGATGTGTCTCTGTCCACAGGCGTTCGTCTGCACTTGTGTGTGGTGTGTGTTTAAAGTAGTCAAAGCTAGAGCAGATGCCCCGTTAATGGATTCTCATCGATCGGAATGGAAAACGTTCCAACTTCACAGCACGCTGGCTCCTGATGTCCTTTATCTGTGTCTGTCTTTCCCCTCGTTCTTATCCAACTCTGTCTCCCTCTCTTTCAGCTCACTTCTAGTGAGCCTACTTGCTGGATTCCCTCACGAGGGAAGAATGTGCTTGAGTTTGTCTGTTTATGTACATGTGTGTTTTGTTTCTCTGCTTCTGTATTGACTACATTAAGCGGAAGGTGTTGATCTAGATGAATCATGGGGCTTTCATGAAGTAACATTGAGGACACATAAAAAAGGGCTGCCAAGGGTGTATAAGCTATTTCCGACGTACATGTTAGAATTTATTTAAAACAAACTTGACTTGAGAATGTCCATGCAGCCGACTTTTACTGCTGTCTGCATTTTAGTGCAAGAATGCTTCAATAATGCACCTTTCAGTCAGAATTGAAAGGCTATTTGCTGCTATTGATAGTTTTACATACTGTATTTAACTTTGAAGTCAACAGCATTAATACTGCAAAAAGGGCACTAAGTGAAAATTTATGATCAGAAAGCTTCTCATTCCATTAACTATGAGACCCTGTGAGACTGTGATGAAGTGAGAGAAAATCCGTCTGTGTTCACCCTTTCAAGATCATTCATGATGTAATTTTTTTCTGTTCCAATTCTTCTTCCAGGCTTGTACGTGACTGAAAGCTAATCAATGGGACAAGGAGTCTCTTGAACACACAAACACCTCCACTTTTTCCCCTCTGTGCCCTCTATTCATTGATGTCCCTGTCCGTGATCTCGACTGATAGAGAGAGACAGGAAGAAAGAAAGAGAAAGAGGAAGGATGAATGTGGCTTTTAATAATACAACAAAGAGCAGCCACACCTGTGGCGTAGAGGCGACAGCAGGATCAGAGTCCGGCGAGGAGCCACTCTCCTGTGTGTAAAATAAATAAATAAAAATCCTCCCTCATAAAACTGACCTTCAGGTCAAATAAAACATATTCGTGAATAAACATAAAAACATAAGTAACATGTTACAGTAAGGTCTCATTCATTAACATTACTTAATGCATTAGTATTAAACTAACAAACTTACAATGAATGATTTATTTTTCAGCATAAATCTTTGGTAACGTTAATAAAAATACATATACATATATATATATATTTTTTTTTTTCATGTTAGTTTCCAGTGCATTTACTAATGTAACACATTCAGGTCAGTAAGATCTTTTTTATTAATACTCTTATTAAGCAGGAATGCATTGAATTGGTTAAAAAGTGATGAAAGAGACATTTATAACATTACAAAAATCCTCTATTTCAAGTAAATGCTGTTCTTTTGAACTTTTTTATTTATTCTGTAAAAAAATGTATCGGGGTTTCTACAAAAATATTAAGCAGCACAAAACTGATATTGATTGGAAATATTGCAGTCCAAGACAACATCACTGGAGTAAACTGCATTTTAAATTATATCTTAACAATAATTGTAATAATATATTACAATACTACTGTATTTCTGTGTTTTTGATCAAATAAATGCAGCCTCTGTGAATATAATTTTTTTTTTTTTTTGAATGGTAATGTATACAAGACAATGCATATAATTTTTGTGATGTCTACCACTGGTATTTTAGCACTGCAAAAATCCTGAGCAAAGCTGTTTAAAACATTATTTCCACAGTTTCATTTGATGACACTGCTCAGAAATTATACTACATCTATAATGAAATGGACAAAAACAGTAAATTCTGATGACTGGGTAGGATGTGACCCAGACAGATTTGTGTTTTGGGTTAAGTGTAATGTGAAAAAATGTAAAATGTCTAGTGCCATTAGCATTCCATCAGTCCTCTGTCATTACAGCTCTTCACACTACAGTGTTCTAGTTCAACAGTGTGAGTGTTGAAGAAAAAAAGTCACAAATATATTTGTTATATCATGGTGAGGACTTCCATTGATTTTTTTTTTCCATTTTAAGCTAACTATATTTGCTTAACCTTACAAACAGTAGCCCTACGTAAACATTATTATTATTATTTTTTTAAAAAAATAAGCCATTATTTAGTCCCTTTATTAAAGCCAACAAGACATGGCATTAGCAAACATTTTTGTTTTTGTAATGTGACAATGGCATTCAGAGTGAAATGTAGTGAGAATAAATCTTGGACATGACTTTATTTTGTCTTGTAAAGTCTCTATATTATGGTTATTGGAAGGGAGCATATGGTTTTGTGATTTCTGCCAAAGACTAAACTTGTGGTGGAGCACGTTATTACATTTTGATGATTTATACTTGGAATAATGTACAATGATGAATTGTTTAAGACCAGTAATGTGTATTAGTAAAGTAAACAAGGTTTTATTTCATTAGGAGGTGCCCACAATGTAGACAAACTATAAATTATATAGATGGAAAACACAAAAATATACACAACCTAACTGTATACAGGTATTGAGAGGACAGGTCTGTAATTAAACAGCAACATGTCAAAACATTTCAGCATCACAGCTTGAAACCCAAGAGACTGAATGTGTGAGTGTGTTTGTCCTGTCTCTGTCTGTCCTGGAGTGGTGTATTCAGACAGGTGTCAAGTGTGTCCTCTCTTTCTCGCTTTCTTTCTGTCTGGATATTGACCGTCTTTGGAAAGTGCAGTGAGCAGTAAATAGTTTAGCCACTGTCTTTTCTGAGAATCAGGGCATACAAACAGCAAAAATCAAAAGATGAGAGTGAGACAGCAATTTTTAAAGCCAGCTTTCTACTATAGTTAACTCACTTTTTCTGTTATGTTGTTCACTAGCATCTAAATAAAACTCAAGCTCAACTTGTCACTGTAAAAAGTTTATTTTTTTGAAGAAAAAAATCCTATTTCAGTCTTTCTACTGAAAATTACACATTTAATTCAGTGTGTTACTTACCATTTCTTTATAATTATTTGTGAAATTTACTAACAATGTGTTTCAAGTGTTTTCCCCCTACATTTTAACAAAGATATACCAGGGTCATCCTGAAATTGTAACATGCTGGGGTGTGTCACTTTTGAGTATTTTTTAAATATAAATTTAGAAATATTAGGAATTATATTGGTACTTATCAAAACTGATCCACTGGCTATGTCCCCCCAAGAAATAATAATAATAATAATATTTGTTTGTTCTTTTGTGCCCCAACAAAGTGTATATTGTTCTTAGATCTAACCAACCATAACCCAGAATCCAGTTAAACTAGTGCTATCTGTACATGTTGCTGCACCAAATTAAGTCATTTTCATATAATTCCTTTATATGTGAATCATGATCTAAAACATTACAGTTAGTGTGTGCAAATGAACAACGCTATCAGTGGGTGCAGTTCATTCATAGAATTCCCCCCACTTGTGTCCTCCTATAGTACTAGAGAGCAGTCCTGGAAAAACAAAGCTTATTTGATGGTGAAAGGTGAGAGGAAGAGGAAAAAAGAAGAGTCCAGCAACACTTCCAGCACATTCGCTTTATGTCAAGAGGTTGGAAATCCAGTGACAGGGAGTCAATACCACCAGCTGTAAATAACTTTGCCATTTCCTCTTTCTACCTATCTCTTTCTTCCTCCATCTCTCTTGCCCTCTCTCCGCTCAACCTTCTTTTGAGAGATCCATTAACATGTGGGACAAAGAGCAGAATGTTCCTGTGGAATGTAATGACATTGAAGAGAGAGTCTGAAGCTAAAACTAGCAGCTCTTAAGGTTCACGAGGCCCAGGTGGGAACTAAAACACTGTTCAGATTTGGCACTTTACAGAGAAAATGAGACAAATGTGTGTCAAAACTCCACATCTTGCTCATCTTTTACTGATGTGTTTGAAGCAGAGGACATTTAATGTTTCCTTTTTGAAAATTCATGAAGAAAAAGGTCTGAAAGCTAACCACATTATCATCAGCTGGAAACTCAAAGTACTAGCCATTTCCATTGTCTTAAAAAAATAAATAAGTAGATAAACAATTTTACTCCCTCTCAGGTTTTTAATCTGTTTTAATCCTTTTTTATATTTTGTGAGCAGCTGCATCCAGGTGATATTTCTATGAAGCGATTTCAGTGAGCTCAGAATAGATTACTGCTGACATTTAACCGAAATGTGTTGGCTAATTCAGTCAAGGGGTTTAGAGAGCCCAGACGGGCCTGGCAGAGGACCAGATTTGCAAAGGACTGCAGAGCTTAGACGCGTGGGGACATTAAGAGAATCTGATAGAACCTGTCCTTATTAACCCAGCAGCTGAAAAGGAGCAGTGGAAGCTGTTTTCCAGGATTTTTATGAAAAAATCTGTTTGCCGAGCACTGATGAATTATGGGTAAAAGCTTTCACAGTGATCTTCTGATTACACTGGAGATTAACAGTCTGAGAGTGGATTCACTTTGATAAATCTGACCGGTGCTGAAGTGGTTTAGCCATTGGAGGTTATCTGCATAGGGCATGAATGCTCTGAATCTGAAAATAGTTGAAAAGTTTTAATGCAGATATGCGTGGCCTAAATTCAATCATCTTCATTTTTGTGGTTACAGTTTATTGTGCAAAACTGTCATAAATGCTGATTGCCGTTTATGTAAGGAAAAGTATGTAAAGACAAGGTGTAAGGAAAATGATTTATTACTCTGTGTACTAGATAGACAGTGAGGCATTAAATAAAATATCCAACAAAAACAAGAAGAAATGTGAGAAATAAAACATGTCCTGTGCATTAAAAAAGAATATGTGAGAGATAGAGAGACAGAGGGTGAGGGAGAGATGCTTGGATAACAGACTGGGACATGGACAAGAATCCTAACAGGAAGAGATGACAGATCTAACAGAAGCCCAGAGTCCACGTGAATAAGTTCAGAATGAAACAGAAAACCTAAACCAGAACAACTGTCTGTCTGCAGAATGTAAGACAGCACAGTCCAACAGGTTCCAGTCTTTCTCTCTGTCTCTCTGTTGGAAGCCATGACCTTTCAGTCCCCAGTCTCTCTCTGTCTCTTTCTCTCTTTCTGTGAGCAGACTCACACTTCTGAACCATTCATCAATCTTGCTGTTTGTTATTTTGCTTTTTTATTTTTCATGATCTGCTCCTGTATTTTAGCTCTTTGCTGCTGCTTTTTGTTTTTGTTGGGTTAGGGTTTGTTGTTGTGCTCTGATTCTGTAATCCTCAGAGATATAATCTGTGTATGGCATTTTAAATTAAGTAGTTAATAAATAGTGCTCAAAAAATATAATGTATGTAATTAATGTACAGTATATAATATTTAATTTCATATAGTATAATTTTATATACAAATTTGAATAATAATTTATAATAAAAATTTTAATAGTTAAATGATTTTTTTCAGTCTTTTTGACAAATATTACTTTTTTAAAGCTTAATTTCAGTTCAGCTTAATGTCAGTAGGCCCAGATGGATCCTGAAATTGCACATTTATTGCCAGCTGAACATAGTTAAATCAGTCAAAATGTTAGTAAACAAACATGTAGAAATTTTTACAAGTCATGGGCATTCTGCAGACCTGTTTATCTGCAACTCTGTTTTCAAAAAATGTTACTCTGATGCAGGGCCGTAGCTGGGGTTTGGGGGCCCCTGTGCAGGTTGTATCTGTGGGCCCTTAAATAGAACAAAGATACAAATTAAACAATGATTTAAGTTTTTTTTCAAGTTTGTAGGTGTTCTGGTACGGAAACTGAACAAGCAACTATAAAATAGCATTGGGTAGTCTTCAACTGGATATTAAATAGCAGGGGTGTCCAACTGGATGCTCCTGGAGATTAACTGTCCTGTTAGTTTTGGCTTATTCCCAATAAAACACACCTGAACCAGCTGATCAAGGTCTTACTAGATTCACATTAACTTCAGGGGTGTCCAGGTAGGTTCTGGAGGCAAGTTGGAGCTAAGACTTTGGCAGGAACCCTTCTTTTATGCTGGCCTTGGGCCAGCCAACACAACCCGCTGGGGGTCCCCCACAGCCGTGGGCCCCTATAATCATCACCACCTTTTTTCCAACTAGCAACAGGCCTGCTCTGATGGTACACACACAAACACATTCACATTCAGAGAATGCTCTCTTTCTCTTACTAGCTGTTAGGTTAAGTCTTTTTCAAGTCCAACGTTGCCTTATTTGTATGACTGTCAATCACAGCACTGCAAAGCACTGTAATCTTTGAATTTAACAGCAGAAGTAATTCAATAAATAATGTACATATAAATGTATTTGCAAGCATGAAAATAAATAACATTAAAGGAAGAAAAAAATAATATGTTTAGAGAACAAACTGTGAATGCACTCTTTGAGATTATGTATGCAGTTTGGCTGTAGCATAAATCGTCACAAAGGGAATTTTTCTGTTTTGCACAGTTTAGAACTTTAGAACTGGTAAGTTTTAGAAAAGTTGCATCCATTTAGTACATTTATGAATACTGGTATGTAAATCTTTATTAAAATTGATGCATGTTTGTGACTGTAATGCTGCAGGTAAGTTCAGTACTCACACACAGTCCCATAGCAGGATTCTCATTTATCAGTGACAGAGAAACCTTGCCAGAGAAAGAGAGTTTTTTAGGGAGCAAATTTATTTCGAAATGAAATCCAAATGGGACTAATAAAAGTGAAGTCATTTGCATTTTTTGTAGGGTTGAACTTAGCATGTTTCACTCAGGTTTGATGTGACAGGACGTGATGTCACAAGATGCGACCCTAGAAAGGGTAGAATATCTAGGATACCATAGGAGCTTTTTGCAAAAAAATACATCATGAAAGCTGTCCAATCTGGTTGCTACTTTATCTTTATGCCTTTTGTTCTACATCTTTAGGGTTGTTGTTAAAAATAACAATGTGAACACTGGACTAAATGTATCATTTACAAAATTTATGGACCAAATAAACCAAGTGTAAACACACCCTCTTTCACTGATTTCTGTGTGTTGTCACAGTGGTTTCAACTTTTCTTTAGCAATAACACAGAAAGAGTCAAATTAGACAAATGTGTATTCAAACAGCATTGAATCAATGCTAATAAAACACTTAACAAATACACACAATGTCATTGTTTTATAAATACAACAAAATCAGTTCTGTGAATTCAATATTCTGTGATCTTCAAAAGGACAGCATTTATACATTTACATTTGTTTTAGATACTTTAAATACCTTGATGTTGTAAGTTTTAGTGTTCTTACGGAGAGCTAATAAAACACTTAACATTCAAATACCTATGCACACAAATGAGATCACGTTTCTCTTACGGAGAAGTAAATAGTGTAATAGAGAGCAATATAAGGCTAATAGAGATTCTGAACTGTCTCCAGTTTCTTTTAAATAGTATCGCCACTATTACCTCTGCTCTCTCTGTCTAATGTACAGCCGACTGTCTGTCTCTGTTTCCTTATTTGCCATGCATTTTGCAATAAATTATACAAAAAATTATATTAACCCCAAATTGAGCACCAAACTCATCAATCACAACTATAACCCAAATAATACCCCACTTACTACCCTTTTTATTAATCCATACTGACCCTTTTTATTAATCCATATCTATCTCTCTCTCAATTTGGCTTTAACTCGGAGCTGTTCTGTGGCATGTATGATTATTTTTTATTTTTAGTGCCGTACCACTCCAGTAATGTGTGTGGCTGTGTTGCAAATCATAGTGGCCTATGGCTCAATATTAATCCAATAGATAAAAACATTCGAACGACCCTGCATTTTCCTGTTTTAGCTGTATGAATGGAGTGTGTGTGAGACCAAAGCACAGAATCTGAACTGAAATCAATCACACACTGCTTACAGCTGCCAAAAACACATAATTGTGAATGTGAGCTCACATGCGCACATGTGCGTTTATGGTGGAGGGTTTAAGTCAGGATAATCACTAGGGGAGAGAGAATTTCACAGTTTCGGTTTCTAGCCTGTTAGTGCGTTTCTGTTGGATTTTTATTCTTATTTGTGGTATCAAAAGGTTTTCACTTCCTGTCAGATCAGAAGATTACAGTAAAACACACCTTTCCTCAAGACATTACTTAAATTAGAGATACATGGAGCGTGAGAGAGCTGTGTACGTGTGAGAAGAACACGTTTGTTAGAGATGTGTAAAACAGGTGTGTGTGTGATCTGAGCTTTGAAGGGGTGCGAGATCAGCCTGAAATATCAGCAAGATTTGTTCCAGCACAGATGACTTCATTATTCTCAGTTTTGAAACATATGAGTGACTGTGTGTTTTTGTGTGTGTTCAGACAGGGGAAAAGAGAGACCCTGACAATCTTTTGTTCTTACCGCATGCATTATTGAGGATGCATAGATTTACTTTTCAGTGTACACTTCCTGCTTTACTGTTCTCAAAGGTTTACTGCAATCATTTTCCTAGAGCTGGTTAATATTTATATATGCTGGTTCACACAGAGTTGTAGTCTTCATTAGTGAGTGTTGTTAGTCTTGTACAACATGACTTGCATACCAACATACAAATGGAAACAGCTTCCAAGAACACTGAGTCATGTAGTAGCACCAGAAAGTAACTGGCCACTTAAGGCAATCAGAAAGTAGTAATGTCATTGCACCCTTTAAAATCAGTGCATTATATGTTGTTATGTTGTGTTACATTTTGTTATGTAGACTTCCACCAGGTGGTTTAAAAAAGTGGCTAAGAAAGTTAGTTCTGAGAAAAGGTGTAGAATTACTTGTTTGCAGATGCCACTTGGTATTTTGTTATGTAGTGTAATGAAATTCATACATTTTAAATTTGACTTGAGTGCCTGAAAGTGTCCAAGTAATTTTTGAGGCTACTGGAAATCACATCAATGGCCCTGGGGTATGATAGTACCACTACTCTCCAACAAAGAAGATGTGCAGTGCAATAACCTATTGAATCTTTGGTTAATATTCCAGACTTCAAAATCGAGTTATAACTAAACAGCACCCATGAGAAGTTTGCCGAAAATATTAAAAAGGGTCTGGGAAAGAACAGAGTGGAGATGATGATGACTCTTCTGATGGCAGTAAATGGCTGATGGATTCATTTTACAGACATCTGTTCAGTTCTAGCCTCAAGTATGACTCTCTGGCCAGAGGATGATTCAGCACGAAAGATTATGTGAACAAAACCCACACTGTCAAGGATCTTTATACTTTTAGGTTCAGCTCTGGAAAAGAACATGAAATGATGGGTTCAAACATTTTCTCTCTGTTTAGAGAGAAGGGTTGCTTCTTGTCCTGAATGAAACCACCGCTGTTAGCTCAATGTATGAGTGCCACTTACCTGGATGGAGGTTCAGATGACACACAGCATAGAAAGAATACAGAGACAGTGAGGTTTCATCCTGTGAATGAAAGTAAGTGCTCGGTAAAGTTTTAGAACTCATTCTTTTCAGGAGGAACCACTTTTCTAGGTTGATGAACGTCTGGTTATGCGTTTCTCTTAAAACTGCTTTGCTAGTTTTTGGTTTACTTGTTTTTGACATATGGCAATCACACCATTTATGCTGACATGCCTTATATATTTTTTGACAGTTTAATATTATTTCGGCCCTCTGTTGATGCCTTTCGTTTTAAAACAGGAAGTTTGGGCAGGGCTTGTCCCATGATGCTTCCCAATTCATCTATTTATACTTTGCCCTAACAATATGAATTATTACATGTATTATTAGAGCATGGATCTGCACTTCGAAACTCCACCAGAAATAGAAGACCATCTGAGTATCTTTAGGATACTCATTTCAACATACTATCATTTGGGACACAGTAATTCTAATCTCAGATTCTATTTAGGGCGGATAGCATGCGAATTGGGACGCAAAGGCTTTTTTAGGTTTTAGTTACATCACAGCCATTAACAGTCTGTTTCTAGTCAGTTGCAGGTGGTTTGAGGGACATTATCATTTTAGAAGCATTTGATTGGATAGTAGTGCAGGATGAGTCATCAATATTTTTTTTTATTCATTATTTACAAGTAAAAACATTTTAAAGGGGTCATGAACTGTCCTTTTTATTTTGTGCTGTTTGTGTGGTAAAATGAAGTGAACAAAGGACTAAGTTCTTACTGACGCGGCTCATCCACTTTTTCCTAATGTTGGGATCAGAAGGAAGTCAATTCAATGTGTTTTTCTACAGCTTGGCACTGTACAGCATTTGCCTCTCTCTTTATTAACACTACATGCGTAAATCGGTGGGTGGGGCTAAACAGGCAGTGATGTAGAAGCAGGCGTTGATCTTCTGTGGAGGTGGGGTTTTGCCACATTATTACATCATTAAGTGGCACATTCCACAACCTGTCTTTTTTTGGCAGATTGGCTTCAATATAAGCTGATTTTGTTCTAACAAGAACGTTTGAGTTCTGAAACTTACAAGATGTTTTTATAGTACAATGACCTTTTATATGTCAAAAGATCAAGGGAATTTTTCTCAGTTCATGACCCCTTTAAAACTGAAAGTGTGTTTAACAAAATGTGTTCAAATAAGGTCTTTCAGGTGGTCTTTAGTTTATTCGCCCCATGGACGTTTGTTTTAAGTGCAGTTACGGTACAGAAGAATTGTTCTTTTTTTATGGACTGATGAAGTCAAAATTATTTTACAAATTGAATTATAGAGCTTAACTTGTACATAGCCTGCAAAATTCCTTTAAATCTAGAAAGTATGTGTTCATCTCACACATTCCTCTGATCCCCACTGTTACATAACTTACAATGGACTTATCTCACATTACAGCACTACACACACACACACACACACACACACACACACACACACACACACACACACACACGCACACGCACACACGCATAGACAGAAGTTAGTAATAGCAATGCAAGCACAAGCTGATTTTTAAAACCTCCTCAGAAAAAGACTGGGACAAAAAGCAGAGAGGTTCAGAAAGTCTGAGTATGTGATTATGGCAGTTTGCGGTCTGGTTGACTAAACTCCAGAGAAATCACTTCAGCATAACTGTCTTGACTTTTTCTAATGAAAGATAAATGAACACAAACTTTCCCCTAATTCTACGTACCCATTATATCACCAATTCTGTGAATATTTGTAATAGCCTGGCAAGAAGTGAAAGATAAAATTCAGCTATATGACTTCTTGTCTCTTCTAAGCTTTTATCAGAACTGGAAAGCCTCTAACGCGCCAGAATGGATTTTGCGTAAGACTTAAGAGTTTTACCCTGTTTGACCCTTTAAAATCCATGTGTTTTGTTTCAAAATCAAATCTGGGATCAGTTGCAAGCAGTGTATACTAACTTGCAGATTACACAAACCATAAGCTGTCCATTTCAGTAATAAAATGAAAGTATTCAGCCATGTCATGCAAAGATTATTGTCAGACCCACCCAAAACAGAATGCTACATGCAGAACTACTAAAATTCGAGACACTGACATACAGTATAATTAAGCAAGGCAACATCTTCAGATAGTATAATTATTGTAACATATTTTTTAACATATATTATATTATATTATATTTAATTATATTATTAATATACATTAATATGTTTTATTTGCAAATTAACCAATTCTTAAATATATTTGCAGGATTATGCTTGCATACATAATGGGATTCAGATAGTAAACAAATATTAAGCAAGACACTGCCTACAATATAATTTTTACTGATATTATATTATATTATCCATTTCTATAATACATATCTCTGTAATAATTAGAAGCTAGTATTAGTATTGCTTCTCTTTTATGCACATTAGGAAGGACCATTAAAATCCGAATAACGTTTCATGAAAGAAAATAAGGCTTGGTCTTTATGTATTCACACTTGAGATTGTCCTCTGGGGCACTTGAGAGACTTAAGAGGGCACGACAACATTTCCATTAAGTGAATTCAGGGAGCAGCTGATACTCACTGGCTTTTATAGTGCATTCTGGGAGTTTCTAGAAAGCTTTTTGACCTTAGAAGTGGCTGACTCCCTGGGCAGTGCACTTACCACTGAACTAGGGAGTTGATTGAGACACCCCGCATCTTGAACGACCTCTGTTACGAACGTCAACAGTGCCGATAGCACTCATACATCACAGAGACGTCTATCTGATGTGTGTGTTTTCATCTGAAAGATGTTATTTTTAGAACATGTGCTCATCTGCAATACGTCACCACGACACTCCCAGTTGATGTGAGAATGGCGTTAAGCAGATGTTTACATGGTGTTAATGAATCAGAATGTGTGTGAGTTTTCTGTTTTGACACAATTATGACACAAAAACTAGAATGCAGTGCATCTCTATATGTGTTCATAATAAACAGGAACACAGAATGCCACGTCTCCAATACAATGCAGCGACTGAATGCGTCTGATCCCACCCATGTTAATGTTAACAGCCTTGCCAGACAGAACTATATTTGAAGTGGAAATAGGATGAGATACAGTTATCTTTGTATTGAGCATGAGGGCAATACAATTCCAGCCTGTACCATTTCCTGAACCCATCTTCTCCCATGGGCCTGCTGCTAGTGAATATGAAGCATTGTATGTGCTGATATCTGTCAGCCTGTGATAATAGTCTTGAATCTGTCCGTCTATCATTTTAAAGATGAATATCTAGTAATGATGCTTGGAGGTACATATACAATAGGTCAGAAATATTAGCAAAGCACTCCTCCCTTTTTCCTGAGCAGAAAGAGAGAGGTATATAAATGGAAAGTGGGCTAGCTGTGTGCTATTTTTAGCTTCCCCTATCATTCGCATGTTCTTAACTCTCAAAGAGCATGATTCTGAAATAAATATCCTCAAAACCTTACCAGCTCCCTCTGGAGATCATATACTTCACAGAAAAAGAAAAAAGATCTCGGTTAAAGTCCACTGCACATTGTGATTTTTTTTCCCCCCTCTCCTCTTTTTCTGATTGTCGCTTGTCAGATTGTATGATATGACCTGAGTGAGATCGCGGGTAAAAGCCAAGGTAGACTATTACACATCAACGCTCTTTTGTGTCGGACTGTACGATATACATCTCAGGGCCTTGGTCACGATTGACACCGTTAGCTGGGCGATCAATTGTGTCACGTAGCAGACAGGCTAATTTACACATGAAATTGAAATGGTACCATGCGAATCCAAGCAAGCCTTGGCTCTAATGTTTTGCTTTAAAAAGAAAACAAAAAGTCAGTTTCTGGTCCAAAGAGGATGTTTATGGTCTGCTGATCTTTCTGACTTAACTCAAGGACATTTGGAAAACATGATCAATATGTGAAAGCACTGGAAGATGCATGTAGGATGGACGAGTTAGTATAACATATCTCTTCTCATGTTATTAATTTTTTGTGCAGCCTGTTCAGTTAAATGCTCATCTGCATTTTAGCTACTGCCTGTCAATAAAATAATTTTAATGTGCATTATGCTTTTCATTAACAATCATCTTACATCAGTTCTTCTGCAGTGATAAAGTAAGACAGGTGCTGTTGCAGATCAAGTGAGTGTTACGGTGAGAGGTTTGAAGTTTGGAAGTTCAGAGGAGTCAGTGATTATTGCAACGCTGAGAACAGAGATGCTGTATGTTTACTCTGAGCTGTTTAATGGGCCAAACACCAAACAAACCCGGAGACTGATGAAGGGATGAGTGCTTTAGAGGATTAAATGTGCTGAATTTTTGAGCTGATGGCTTGCAACCTGCGGTACTATATAGGGAACTGAATGTAAAAATCATTTAAATCATTTAAAATTATGTTGCAGCTTTCAGTTAACACTACTTTTATACTTTAGAGGTAAATACATAATCATAAAAAATCAAATCTATGTTTCTAAATTTAGAGTTGATATAAATTTCCTGATCCATGAACTGTATTTAAATAATTTAATTAATATATCTAAAATATTAAAATATAAATACTCAGTCTTGAAGATTTAATTTTTTTTATAAGTATTTTATATTGACCAAGGCTGCATTTATTTAATCAAAAATACAGTATAAACTGTAGATCTGTCAAATATGATTACAATTGAAGAGATTTCTATTCTAATGTATTTTAAAATGTATTCCTGTGATGGCAAAGCTGAATTTTCCACAACCATCACTCCAGTCTTCAGTGTCACATGATCCCTCAGAAATCATTCTAATATGCTCATTTGTTGCTCAAAAATATTTCTTATTATCAATGTTTAAAAAATATAAAGCAGAACAAATTGATACATTTTTTTCAAGATTCTTTCATGAATAGAAGGTTCAAATGACCAGCGTTTATTTGAAATAAAAATCTTTTGTAACACTGTAAATGTCTTTATTGTCACTTTTGATCAATTGATGGCATCCCTGCCATGTAAAAGTATTAAATTGTTTCTTTAAAAGTAGTCTTACTGACCCCACACCTTTGAAAAGTAGTGAATGGTCCAGGTGCTACAGGACACAGGAATAATTTGACAGTCTGTAGCTGAATCCATGTTAAGCAGCTTTTACTGATGCTAATGTGTCCTGAATGGCTGCTTAAACTCATTGATTCAACTTCATGCACCATCAATTTGCACAGTATGTTGCTAAATATGTAGTTTTGCATTTAGATTGAACCTTTATATTTAATATTTAACGTTTAAATTAAACTTTTGTTTTTGTCCTTATAACCTAACTTTTGAAGGTGTAGGCATAAAATATGACATTTCAAAATATTTTTAACATTTGTTCCACTAAATCTGGCAAAATTCAGAAATTTGTTTGCAGGGCAATCCATTTTTCATGTCTTATACGTGAGCTGCACACCTTAGTAGAACAGAATAACACATTGACTGAAAATAAAACACCTTTTTGCTGTTTGTTTCCCCCTCTGGTAGTACTATTTTTCAAAGTCAGTTTGAAATGTCCATATTTCTATTACTATTGACTCTTGTTTATGTTTCTACTTTTTTCCTTTTGTACCTGTTTTGTTGTGCCAAAGGTCAAAATGTAGTTTGACAGTATGTCAGAAATGACTGAACGCCACTGGTTAATGTATCTAAATTGTATAATTCAATTACAGACTTATAACCAAAATGAAATCATATTTAGTCTCTTCTCTGGGGTATCTGGAATGAGCAAACTATGGCCTTGACATCTGTGTTAATGTCAAAAACAAGCCTCCTGCAGTATAGACATGTGATTCGTTATAATCTGTCAAGTGCACCATCAGACAGCACAGCGTCTGACATTGAAACAGCCGGAGTTGAGCCAGAGTTGCCTTGAGCAGAATGAATTTACCATAATCTAATAAGAAAGTTATTACATTTCCTTACAACATAAATCACTGTTAGCAACAGCAGTATCAACATCCCCGCAAACACACACAATCAGAGGAAATTATCTATGGAGAAAACGTGAGCCCCTCTGTGAATCTCAGCTAAACAAATGAGAAAGAAACAGCATAATGTTACAACTGTGCTAACATGCGCTGTCTGAGGAACATCAACAGAGCAAGAATAAATGAGATTTAGATTTAATTTCTAATAACAGCATTAACTAATATGAGTACAACTTTATTGAGCTCCTAGAAGAGATATCAGTCTGTAGCAAGACACACTGTTAAAGGTACAATGGGGTGGGAAACCTGTGCTTATACAAATACCTTTTTCAATATAACCGACCTCCTTTCCAGGGTTGTGCACCGTTTAGAACAGAATTAAAGCCACAGTTACCAGAAAATGAAAATCCTGTCATCATTTACTTACCATCATTTCATTCCAAAGCTGTATAACATTCGAAGATATTTTAAGAAATTTCTCATTGTCATTGACTCAAATTGACTTAAAATAGGAGTCAATGTTAACCACAGCTGTTTGGTTTAAAACATTCTCCAAAATATATTATTTTTTGTTCCGCAGAAGAAAGTCAAACATGTTTGGAACAACATAAGGGTGAATAAATGATGACTGAATTTTCATTTTTGCTTGAACCACTGCTTCAAGAATGCCTGATTTAACTTGAAGTTCAATTTGCAAATTTGAATTGAATTCAGACAGCAAATATATATGGCTGAATTGTTCAAATTAAAAACATTTATAGAAGCAAAATGGAATGAAATTCATGTGTGTATATATATATATATATATATTTATATATAAATAAACAGTAAAAAGTCAATATATATATATATATGTGTGTATATTTTTATGAAAAAAAAAACATTTTGTGGTACTATATGGCCCAGTAAAAAGTCAACTAATTAACAGAATAATTGTTTTGACAGTATTGAGTTTAGTTTAGTCAGAAACGTATGTTGAGAAAAAAAATAACACATACCATTAAGAATAAATAGTCATGATTAGTCATAATGTATTTATTAATGAAATTCCTCTGTGTAATTGTGTTAAATATCTTTAAATTCCAATTCAGAAAATTCTGCTTTGTATCATTCAATTCGAATTCTCTTAAACTGAATTCTAACTTCAAAACTTTAAACTGAAAGGGAGCCAATTCTTAACCTCTGAATTTAGCCCAGCCCTGCTTCTTTTCAAAGATCTCAGTCAGCCAGAAAATTATATTATACCTTCAATAATATACATCAGGTTGGGAGATCCATAAAAGAAAGTGATAAAGCCCTTGTGATGTTTCTGAGGTTTCCATGGTAACCATCTAAAAAGTGTCATCCGGAACTCGCATTGTTTGGGTGCATAATGCACGTCCCCTTTGTGTTTATGTATGTGCGCCATGCATGTGTGATGATATTTGAGAGAGAGTGGAAGGTAATGAGAAAACAGTAGGAAAGATGAACGGAGAAATGAGGGATAAAGAGTTCGGAGCCGGGGCAATGAGAAGAAGAGATGAGAAAGGGATGAAGGAAGAGAATCCCGCAAACAGATGGACAAAAAGAGACAGCGTTACTGCTCCGGATCTGCGGGCGGCGTGACATGTCTCTTCATAATGCTGGAGCAAAAAGCCAGGAAAACGGGGGCTGACCCTGGATCAGTGCTTCAAGACGTACTCCAGCTGTATGATCCCCGCAGCTGTCTGGCGGTCAGGGTTAATGTGCGCTCTATAAATAAGTAGCGTTTGGCATTTGATCAACATCTTTTCTCAGAGTTATGTGATCTCGGCAGGGCTCCAGTCATTACGAGACCACAGACAGACGCTTACAAAGACAGGTACATGCTCGCTATCCACACACACACCTCACCTCTCGGAGAGCACGAAAAACGACCAAAGCTCCTCTGGGAACGCCTGTTGCTAGGACATGAGAGATTACCAAGCAATCAGATTTACAAAATGACATAATAGCTTTATGGCAGAGAAAAAACATAAAAGGAGACGGAGAGAGCAGGAGAGGGAGAGGAAAAACCGACAATTTGTCTGTCTTGAGGGAGATGTGCTATTATGAGAAGTTGTAATGCGTAAGATGGATCTCCATCAGAGCTTGTAAACCCACAGGATGACAATCATACCTCACACATCCTCTCCAGTGCCACGAGTTTAGGCTCCTCTGAGCAGCTCTAGGCCTCCACACGATTACTAAAGGATCAGCGGAGGCCCTTTAGGGAGCTTCAGTTCTTACTCATTTCTTGGGATCAGAAGAAATAATCCCTCATGCATAAACAGTCTGACTGAACCCAGATAGCTGGACAGTGCCACACTTACACCAACACAGGAGTGACAATGCAAGCTCTAAAAGCAGCCATAGAAAATAAAGATAGAAGGTCATAAAGAAACCAGCTTAAATCAGAGGGATAGAATTAAAGGGATGGTTCATCCAAAAATGAAAATTTATTTACATTTCCACAAGTTGTTCTAAACCTGTATGAAACATTTTAAAGACTTGTCATGTACTTCTTTATCATGAGAGCTTGAAAGCTTAAAAAAGCATAAATGCATCATATCAGTAATTCATACCTCTTGTGCATTATATTTAATTTGTTATTTACTGAACATTTGTACTTCCACCTATAGCTTCCCTTTACAATGAGAGACACATTTCTTTTGATTCAGATATTTTCAATGAATCATTTGATTCACAAATTGGTCTGAAAATCGGGCTGATCCAGCTCTCAAGTACAGCTCAAGGTTGACAGCTGTTAACAGCTTACTGCACTCTAAAACATGCTGGGTTATTTTTCCTATACCCAACTGCTGGGTTAAGCCTGTTGAGTCCTATGCTGTTTTTTTTTTTCCCCAGTGCTGGGTAGATTTTGTGTTACCCAGCTGTTGGGTTAGTGGCTGGGTCAATCTCACTGACCACTGAAACTATATACCTCTCCCTGTCCATCCGATGAAACAACCCAGTATAATATTGTAAACTACGCTGCATTCACTCATATAAATTCAATTTGTCTTATATTTTTGTCCAATGTTATTCCTACGGTAGCGTGCGTAATTATACTGAAACATAAATATATAACATGCTTATCTGTAATGATTTTTTAATTTGCAGCCCATTTTATGCCAGCAATGATTTTTACGGTATGGGTGCCGTAATTATACTGAAACAATAAATATATAACATGCTTACCTGATTCAGTGTGATGGCTGAGTAGCGTGCGTAATTATACTGAAACATAAATATATAACATGCTTACCTGATTCAGTGTGATGGCTGAGCATATTTCTCAGAGCACAACATGCCAATCCATGGTTGGATTCCCCACACGGCTAACCGTAAATCATCTTCCACTGTCAATGAGCGTGAGCGATACGCACTAAACCTCTGTTCAGTCGACTGATCAGCAGTGGGACTAATCAGACTGCCCCCTAGTAAATGGCTAAAGATCTGCTAGTTCATATTCATAATTACTCGAGTGGATGCCTCTGAATTAACAGGTTCTCAAGCCCCCCTTAACAGGTGCTAGCCCCACAGGTTGAAAATCCCTGCTCTAAATCATATGAGAAGAGTTGAATCTTGAGAAACAGGCATTTGTGAGAGTGCCTGTCTGGGGGTGATATTTAACAGCATTTTAAATCATCAGACTGGAAGAAGTGCTATGGCCTGACTACAAATGGCCGTCTTCCAAATCACTAAATCAAGGACGAAATTTACTTGTTACTCATACAGCATAAAAAAAATACTGAACTTCAGTGAACTAAGAGCATCTGACTCGGTGTTATAATGGATTGTACTTTAAACAGGTTCAAGCATGTGTTCATGTGTTTAATATATTCAGACTGAAATTGTGGAGTTCTGAACAGTCATTCTCTAGTAAACCTAATGAATCAAGAGGATCAACTCTAAGCTTTAGTCAAGTATAGGATGTGTCATGCGCATTTAGATCATTTTCTTTACATTCTGTATTTGATGGCATGTTACATTGAAGATAAGTTGTTTTATTTTAGCCATTCTTCAATTTCTTAAGATGTGTATGCATTTACTTGCCATAGTTTAGGTACAAAAATGCTTTTTAAAATTTTATTATATATATTTTTTTAGAATTCATCCAATTTACTAGCAATTTCTGAGTGAAAAGTGTTTATTTTTTTCAGTGTATATGTGTATAATATAACAATTAGCCTTATATAAGCCGCTATTTCAATAACAATTTTAATATAATTATGTATATATTTAATGCTAATATATAATTATAATAATGTCTATTATATATGAATTTTTTCATTATTAGTTTCATTATAATTATCATCTTAAAAATATATACAATAAAAAACCGCAATTCAAGTCCGACTTTTAGTAAACTTGTGTGGCAGATCAAATCCCAAAGTGCCTTAGCCCAGAATTATACATGTTATAAATATGTATTTTACAATACTGCTTTTCTAGTGTGACTGTGTTAAAACAGTAGAATACAACACCCTGCTTTAACACCTACTGCATCTCGTCTGATAAAACACTGAATCTGTTGCTTGGCAACCAAAAGGCAGAGCATGCAATATACAAAATGAGGGGGAGAGAAATAATCTGAAAGCAGTTAAACACAAAAGGGGACACAAAACAAGTGTACACACATGTACACACACACATATACAGGCTCTAAAGTTCATGTGGAGTAAACAGACACAATAGTAGACAGAGAAGGACAAGATAAACAGAGAAAGATGGGAGATGATGGGCGGGAGCAGAGAGATGACGAGATGGCACTAAGCTTGCTGTGCCCTTTAAATCTGAAGGGTACATCAAAATATCAGAGACCTAAAAAAAAAAGTGTGTATGCAGGCAGTCATCGTGATCTTTCAGGCCCCTATAATCTGTGGAGTTCTTCATAATCATGATAAGAGGACATGACCTCACAGGACTGCAAATAGTGTAGAAATGCAACAAATCCTACTGCTTGGTGTGTTTACTGGATCTAACAACTTCTTTGACATAACAACTGCGAGTATGATGTTGCTTTTAAACAACAGCTTAATAAACAAAAAGTAAGTATTGAGAAACTTATATTTTAGACAAAATATTGCCAGTAAAAGATGCTGTATGCAATTTTGTTTAATCTACTACAGTATAAAACACCATACTATATTTAGGAAACGTTTTAAGTTCACATACTTCTTTCTCCGAAAAACAATTTAACATCTAGTTATTCTACTTTGAAATGGTTGTTTTGTGTCAGAATATCTGTTTGTTTTGGTCTGTTTGATTCCTGCCACTGCCAGTTTACCCAATAGTATTTCAACACCCAGGTTGCCAGCTGGTGGAAAACACAGTGTATTGCAGCCATGGAAGCCAGCACACAAACTGCGTCAGAGATTGCAGATTCTACCCGACCTAAAAGCCTCGGTATCAATCTAAAAAGCTCTATGACCGGAGGAATATTAAAACACGGATAAATAAATCATGTAAATCAAACATCCATCATGTTGTCATTGTCATGTGACCCACCAATCTTATCCCATGGGCTCGTGGGATAATAAAATATATCCAGCAGATGAGCACTTTAGAATCCCGCCAGAAGTAGTAAGTAAATTTGCGCCTACTATTTTTTCGAACACCATTCACTTTTCACAAACTGTTTTTCACCTGCTGTATAGAAGGGAATTATGTAATTTCAGATGCAGCCAAAGGTGTGTTTTTTTCATTCCTGACTACATTTTGTATTAATCAGTTGGATGAATGATTCAATGATTCTATCATAAAGACCACTACTTGTTTTGTTCTTGAATGAATCTGTGTTTTTAAACAAATCTGTTTAATTAATGAATAAAACATTTATTAAATAATTAAAATAACAAAAGCTAAACCTGTGCACTCTTTAAATTTAAGCAGAGTCATCCAATCAGATTAGATCTTACCAGAACAAGAAAGTGCTTTCCAGTTTTGTAAGCAATATGCATCAGACAGACTGTAGGTGGTCTGTAGGTGTTAAGTCTATGACTAGTCATAGTTGGGATATGATGTCCATGCACATTGGTACTGCTGTATGATCCTTGGCTGCATATATAGCTATACATTTGTGGCAGTGGCTGAGCCACATTAATTAAGCACACGTGTAATCCCTTAAAATGCAATCTGGCACCAGGAAATAACACCAGCCATTTGTGTCCAAACAAAGAAATCATTATGTGACTCTTGTAACTAATAGCTCTACTCAGTGAATGATGCCATAATCAGAGAGACAACCAACACAAACAACTATAACCTCTGACTTGAGCCATATGGTACTGCAGTAAATGTCTGAGCTAATGTGCAGTAGAGGATAAAATGTCATGTTTCTGTTTGTCTTGTTGAACCTACATAAAATAAAATGAATGGCAGTTCAGTCGTTTATGCTCACAGCATGAAACCGAAGTGAAGTGGTTTAAATGAGGGCACATAAAGCCCATGCCAACCCGCTGTGAGGGATCTCAACACAGGGGTCAGGCTTTTGAATGCTGACCACACAAACCACAGGACATGCCTGGGCAAAAGCTCATGCATAAAACAAGATGTGGCTCTGTGTGCATGTGTGTGCCTCTGTGTAGAGGAAGACTGGGGGAAGATGTGTCAGTGAACGCAACAAAAATAATTACCCAAGGATCCATGTTATTTATTTATTTTTTAAAGACTCCCTTTCAGCTCTTATCTATCTATCTATCTATCTGTCTGTCTGTCTGTCCGTCCATCCGTCCGTCCGTCTGTAAAATATATATATATATATATATATATATATATATATATATATATATATATATATATATATATATATAATATATATATAATTTTGAGGGCCAGATTTCTTTGAAAAATCAGAGGGAGGAATTGCAAAGAAAAACTCACCTGAAACTCAGTGATCAAGGACATTTCCTGTGAAGTTATGTTTGAAACTACTTCAGACTCATAAAGTTGGAAACACTGTAAGGAAGTGAGCATCATTTCATATTTCCCTTCAACTGGAATGTGGAATAATAATGACTGTTCTTCTGTTTCTGTCAAGAAGAACATTTTTATTTTTTAATTTATTATTTTTTGTTTCTCTATATATAATTTTTATATATATGATATTTTATATTTAATAATTTAAAGTAGCTATTTTTTCCTGTCTGAGTAACACTTTGGAATGTAATTTATAATAGGACAAAGTAACACTTTTGGATCAGAATAGTTCATTATTTTTATTTTATATTGATCTTTTTTTTTTTTCATGTAAATCACTCATCTAGCCCCCAAAGATTCAACTTGTTCTTGGTCTTTGACATGACACAGCTATATGCATGGAGTACAAATAAACTTGTGAAACTTGTAAAAAGTGGCACAGCTTACCCCACACTCTCCCACGTATGTGTGATCTGATAGTATCAGTGTATATGACGTGTGGAGGCAAGATTGAGGTCAAAAGTCAGCACTTCCTCATTAACTTTTGTCGACTTGCGAGGCATTTTGGGATACAGTTGTGTGGGTCTGTTTCTGATGTGTTATTTCACACTGGCTGCTCAGACCAAATAAACACCAGCATCAACAACACTCTCCTCACCTGGACCCTTTGTTCTAACAGCGTTCTGTTCTACAAAGCTTCAACAGCTTGATTCAAAATAGTTAGAACTTTGTTAAGTCCTTTGTAACTGTGTTAGCTCAGCGTCTGAAAACATTTAAGTGCTAATTAGTTGCTAATTAATGGCAATCATCTGCTAAAAATACCTGTAGATCCGGCACTGACATTGTCAGAAAGGCAGAAAATAACTTTTCATAGGAAGAAAACAGAAGCAGAACTAAAGGCTGTCGTCTGCACATTACTTCAGTAGTTTAGGGCATTGAAGGCCTAGCATTAGCGTGTAAGTGCTACCCCAATGGCACATTAGCTGGATGTGCTCCAGTCCACTCTTGATTTCTCATTACTCCCTAATGCAGGGGGCGGGACTCACTGATCTAGTAATAAATTAGTCGTGTCCACTCCGGGGTGGCTGCCGGGTGGTTGGGCATGGCGCCAGACACTGTGGCATCAGACAGTGATGCTGCTTTACAGTCACCAGCGGAAGCTGCTCAGTGTGAGAGATTTCTTCGCTGTTGTACATGTCAGTCTGAACATAAGGGTCCAGATTGTGCAAACACATGCTGCTGAGCGGCAGAGCACTCCTCCCTGCAGGGCCTTTGGTGGTGACCACAAGACAACAACAAGAGACATCAACACACAGGTAAAGATGACGATTCTTTTCTGGAACCCTGTCAGTTTCTGACCTCATTTACACATCCCAAACAGATGAGCACATTCACAAGCAACAAATTTTACCCTGTGTATTTGTGTTATGGTCATTATATCTGCTACTTTCAGATATTCTTTCATATCTGAGTACAACTTTACAACTATTATTATTATTATTCATAAAATAAATAACTACATGAATAGAAATGACCGCTCGCTCAATCAATCAATCAATCAATCAATCAATCAATCAATCAATCAATCAATCAATCAATCAATCAATCAATCAATCAATCAATCAACGGCTGCTCAATTATGACAAAAAACTAATAATAAATCATTAAAAATACATTGAAATATGTATTTTATGTGTTATTTTGATTATTCTATCCAATTATTGTAAATAAAGCAATTTTATGTGACTGTTTGAGCCCTGCAGAAACTCATAAAGGTCTGGTACAAAATAAGGATGAGAAAATTATGACAGAATATTAATTTGATGAACTCTCAATTTAAAGTGGCTCAAAGGTGCAGACTGTTCAGTTAAGCAGATTTATCATTTGCTACATTCTTTGAAACTCTGAGGTAGGACTGCACAATAAGTATTATTATTAATAATTTAAAAAGATAATAATTGGAGCACTATGATTATTATTGTAATTGTTTATTTAATTGAAATAATAAAATAAATAATACATAAAAAGTCTGATTGATTACAACAACAACAAAAAATAAAATAAAATTATATAAAACATACATACTATATTTCATATGGTATTTTTAGAACTTCATCCCACTCTTATTAATGCAGTTCATCTCTCAGTTCACTAATCTTTCAAATGCTCCCATTCTAATCGGTGAAGCTGTCTATAATTCTCAGTAAATGTCATATTTACACTGTTTCATCACCTGGTTGATAATGGGAGGGTTTTAGTTTTGTTGTGTCACTTGTCATGTCTGTCGGGTGTATACATTGCAAGTGAACGGTGCGCCAGCTGGCGAATCCACAGGTGACACTTCTTCAGCACTGCTGTTTGTGTCACAGACAGTGTTGGGCAAGTTACTCTGAAAATGTAATCAAATTACTGATTACTACTTTTAAAATGTAATCACATTACTGTTCTGATTACTTTATTTCAAAAGTAATTAGTAATAAGTTACATTACTAGTTATGTTACTTTTTTCTCCATGAAATTTATGAAATCCCAGCATACACGCTCCCGATAAATATCTGTTATTAAAAGATCAACATTCACAGAAACCTGTTATTTTTAACTAAAGCAAGCGGCTGCTGCATGCATGGTTTGGCATGGCATGCAAGCAAAGAGCGCTGCATTTATAATCTCTAAAAGACAACTCAGTTCATCGCAATCTCACAAATCTCTGTTATAACAATAAAAATATTCATAATGAATCTTTTTTAATGTCTACTATTCGTGTGTTATAATGAAAGGATATGTGAGCACGCAAATTTCAGCACTGCATTTCTCAGCGCTGAATGCACGTATTATAGCCTATAGCTCTAACTCTGCATATTGCACCTGTTAATCGTTTATATTTTATATTAGTTCATGTTGCTTTTGTGCAATAGATGAATAACAGTTTGTTTGTTTTAGATATTTTATGTTTAGATATTTCATTTTGCGGGAGTCCCGTGAATCATTTTATTCTCCCGCATCCCGCACACACAGTGTCTACCCACCCGTAACCAGCACTTGCCCATCTTGTCCCGTGCCGCACTCTGTTGCGTCAGGTCTCGCGGGAGCAGGTCTCTAATCCACTGAATGCACTTGACTGGACAGTGCATGTGCTACATCCTTTTTACAGTCTCTAGATTATAAAACACTGCATTCTGTCAGCAATGTAACACGGCAGTAACATATAGAGACCTTGGCTTGTAACTATGAGAATTATATTTGAGCATTATAATGCGTTAAATTACCCCGTTACTAAAAAAGTAATCAAATTACAGGAACCATTACTAAGAAATGCTTTACTGCCCAGCACTGGACACGGAGTGTGGATGTCAAATATAAAGTATCTGTGGGTCAGTCTTACTCATTTGTCTTTAGTGGTAGACTTAAAATTAGTTCAGAAGCATCAGATTGGTCCTTGCATTCATGCACACAAACCTACATGCTTATGATTATTATGGTTACTTATTGATCAACTGCTGCTACAGAAACAGGAAAACAGAACATTTTGATGGAGAAGAGGAAGTAACCTTATCACCCTCCAATCAGACATTTTTGTTTCTACAAGTAAAATTTCCTAAACCCCAAACTGACCTTATTTGACAGGATCAGTGCTTAATATTATAAATAGTTATCCTTAACAGCTCATTTCACTAACATGGATTAACTTAATGCTCATCTCAAAGACATTAAACTCTTTGTACATTTTTATAGCAAGAGAGAGAGAAAATCATGGCATTTGCTTTGTGAATCACAATATACCAGAGGCGCTTCCAGGATTTTAGCCTTGGGGGGCTGTGGTGCAGAGGAATATGGTGCTTTCTGTGCAAAACAGACTGAAATTTACATTATTATTCTACATTCTTAAAAAAAAAAAAAAAAATGAGTGTGAAAACAATTCCAGAATATTCATTTTTGGATAAACTATCCATTTAAGATGGATTAAAGGTGTAGGAAAGCTCTGATCTGTATGGATTGAAAAAGATGATGTCCCCTAAACAAGCTTTAGAATAGCTACACTCTTACAAATAAAGGTTCCAAAAGGGGGTTTTCACAGTGATGCCATAAAATAACCATTTTGGGTTACCCAAAGAACCTTTTAGTGAACAGTTCTTAAAATTTTTTTTAAAGAACCTTTTCCACAACAACAACAAAAACAACAACAAAAAAAAAAAAAAAAAAACAACAAAAAATAATAATAATTATAATAATAATAATAATAATAATAATAATAATAATTGTGCAATAGAAAAAGCTCCATGGATGTTAAAGGTTCATGGAACTATAGATGCCAAGAAAGAACCATTTTTATAAGTGTAGACTGAAGTATGCGATCAAAACTGTCATCATGTGTGGTTATTATTATTTTAAACTCAAGACTAGCTACAGATATTCACTTGCACACAAACACACACATAATCTGATCATATTTCTGTCTGTCCTCTCGTCATGTCCTCACTCTCCCCAGGCTGGGTTTCTGAGTAATTAACCTGCATTGTTTAGTAATTAATCAGAGCGTCCAGTGACGAGTGATGTCAGCTTGAGCTTCTGAAGCCCTAATGGGATTTTTTTGTTTGTTTCTGTTGCATTTCTCTAAATGTGTCCTCAAATATTCTAACCACGATGCTTGTACAGTAAAAGCAGAGAACTGTGCTGAAGATGTATCAATTTATGTTCTTTTAGGGAGAAACAGACTGAAAGAATAGAGTGGTCCTCAGCAGTGACGTGCGTGCATGTGTGTGTGTGTGTGTGTGTGTGTGTGTGCAAGAGGGTAGGTGTCATTAGCCTGAGTGGTGAGCTTGTCTCTATCTATTTTTAATGAAGGCAGAGGCAAGCTTGTCTCTGTTAATAGAGAATTAAAGATGATCAGTCCAACACATGAAACGCCTCTGTTGCAGCACTGCTTGAAGCGGCACCCTCTTCCTTCATGTGTTTAATGACTGGACTGACTTGCATAGATGCACTGAAGATGGGAAGCCTAGCTTTTCTTTGTGAAAGACCCAGTGGGCTTAATGAAAAATAATAGTCATGACTGAAATGCGTATCTTTATCTTAACAGAAGTTCAGCTCCACTTGGCAGCATCTCATAACTCTAAGCCTCACCTAACATCTAAAGCTCAGCAAGCTCTTGGGTCTCTCATCAGAAAACTTCATTCAGCTCCAGACGTCTCCAGAACTCACGCCGTTATAACAAATGGCATCATGGCAGAACATATACAGTACATGTACAGTTCCTACAAAGCGATACATCTTTCCAAGTTGAAACTCTGAAGGGAGTCAGTGAATTCAGAACACAATCTGCAGTCTTCTGGAACTCGCTACACCATCACCAGAATAAAAAATAGAAAGAGTAGAATAGAAAGAAGGATGCAGAGGACTTGTCCTCAGGTATGAACAGATCGACTTCTAAGTATTAATGCTGATATCATCACATTGTTTTGTTTTATTGATTTAGGATGAGAATGAACACTTCAAAATAAGGTTTAAATTCTTTAAGAGTAATGCAAGTAGGTGGCATGAAAATAAGTGACATGTCTCATCCCTAGAAGGCATCATGGGCTGCTGCTACATACATATGTGGCCACCTAAACATTCCATCACAACTGAGTGTCCTCTGTTTGATGACATGGTGCCTCAAACACAGCCTCTAAACATATCAACCTCGTGACATCAGCTCCCCGGAACCTTGTTTCCTTCCATCTGTTCCTGTCTGACCCCCAACTCCTCCCGGTTTGACTGTGTTGTTCTGTGTGACACTCTGTGATCATTCCAAGCCTGTTATTACAATCAGTGGGATTCAAATCTATTCATGCTGTTTCACACAGCAGTTGACTTCACTGTCTTTGACTAATTCTCTCTATCTCCCTACCAATCTTATTTTTCTGATCAAGTCAGTGAACCATCTGTCTTAGTCTTTCCTGCCAAACGCTTGCTGTGCTGTATGAACCTGTACACAGTCATTTAGGTCAGTATTAACCTTTAGGGCCTTTGGACTCAGCCTGCGCTCACAGTAGCCAGATTCTTAAGTACTGATTCTAAATATAGTATCCCTTGGAAGGTCAGTCTTAAAGAGGAATTTTCAAAAGAAGAAGCTTGGATTCGATTGGAAATTAATTGAGTTAATCAACAATTAAGTGAACAGTGCTGATGATAAATAGCTAAAGGTAGAGATGCTTCTGCAGTAGTAAAATTGTGCTTTTCCAGTAATTAATGTTTTTTTTTATCGAGTTTTTTTTAACTTTTCCAGTAATTAATGTTTTTTTTATTTCGTTATACTGTATATACTTGTTAAGAAATGGTTAAGTTTAGGTTTTAGATAGGAGAGCGATTAGTGACTCAAAAATATCTATATAATGGTTCATTGTAAAAAAAAAAATTCTGCCAATTTAATTTTATGTTGTTGGAAAATGGCTATATATAGGTTTAAGGATAGGGTTAAGGGATGTAAAATATATAAAATGATAAAAATTTAACTATATAAATATATTTATGATATAAAAGATTTGTCAATATTTACAAGTATCGTCTCGGTTACGTATGTAACCCTCATTCCCTGATTCCCTTGAGGAAGATGTTACATCAGTGACTGACGAATTGGGATCTTGCTAGAGAGACAAATCGCCTTTGAGTGTTAACAAAACAAGCCAATGAATGTTGGCATGCGAGATTTGCATTGCCCACCTCGCCCCACAGCACGGATATATAAGGAGAGCGTGTGCAGTCGCACATTCAGTTTTTCGCTGAGGACCCGAGACAGTGTGCCTCAGCCGTACAGCGTGGTACAGCAACTGTGGCGACAGAACCTAACGTCTCCATTACTTTCAGTCTGTCACATTCAACGTCGTTCCCTTTCAGTCTGTCACATTCAACGTTACGTCAGTGACTGACGAATTGGGATCCGTATTGAAAGCGCCACTATTGGTGACCCCCTTCAGTGCCCTGCGAAAGCCAGCAAGTCCCCCCACACCAGTTGGGGCGGAAGATAGGACAGGGCTTAGGCAGAGGAACCCACCACTGCTGTTCCGTACAGTGGATTAGATAACACTGGGAAAGCGTACCCAAGTAGGGGAATGCTACGGAACCACATCCTGCGAATAGGAGGTAACATGTGGAAATTACACATATGGACTGGCCATAGGGCAGTGCTACATATGGAAGTCCCTGCGGTAGACTCAGCCTGCCTGGGGTGAGATCACTATGCGGCAGAAACGGCAGAGAAATCTCTGCCAGGAAAAAAATACGGGGTTACCATGAGGGAAGCCGTACCATGGAAGAATACACATGTGGGATCACCTGAAGGGGGAATCATTACACACGGGCACCTAGCCCAGCACAAGGGCTGACCTTGGGCATACACATGAGTGCTGGACCTGGCGTCTGGCGCTCCGCCACGCCTGACTGCTGAGGGTGCGGGAGGAACTTTAACGGTTCGCCAAGATGGAAACTGAACTGAGAAGCACTTAAGTGCACGTATCCTGTCCGTAGAGGGGAAAGGCGCAGCAAGTGTGATTGACACCGAGCAGGTCCAACATTACAGGCCATCTGAGGCGAGTACACGAGAGGACACAGGCTCTACACAGAGACTATAGAATCTTGCAAACGTGTTAGGTGTCGCCCAGCCGGGAGCTCTAAAGGTGTCTGCTATCGAGGCGCCGTCGCTCTAGGTGGCCTGGGCGAGCATAGCAGTCAGCTCTGGATCTGACTCGGGCAACCCCGATCTCCCAGAAGGAAGCAACGCAGCCGAATCTTCATCTCCAGAGCCTAGCTCGTCCCCCGATGCAGTGATCGACATCAGGTCATCTGCTGTTGGGCCGGATGAATTGCTGGGCCCCGCCCTGACTGGAGGGCACGATGCGCTGGAGGAGTGAGGGGCCATGGAGACTTGTTCGGCGGGGGACCCCTCACTGTGACCCTCAGATCACCCAGGCCATGAACCGAAGTAGCCCTCGTCTTGAAGGAGGAACTAGAACGGGGCATGGGGAGGGGGACTCCTCCTCGTTTGACGAAGAGGAGCCTTGATCGCAACATCGTGATGGTCATGTTCCCACAAATCTCGCCCGCCAACATTCACTGGCTTGTTTTGTTAACACTCGAAGGTGATTCGTATCTCTAGCGAGATCCCAGTTCGTCAGTCACCGACGTAACGTTGAACGTGACTGACTGAAAGGGAACTGTAAATATGTAATGCTTATGTTTTAGATTATGTCAGTAAATCAGCATCTACCCAAATCTACAAAAATCAGAAGTGATGTACAAGTAACTATGCCAAATAAATGTTTTGTTAAATGGTGCTTTCTCCCCCCACTATGTTTTCTCTTTATGTAAACTGGATGATTTTCAGTTTTATTAGTTCAGCCCTAATTTAGAAAATCCTCATATCTGATCAATTCTGTGCTGATTCTTTTAAGTCGACATAAAACATTGTTATCATCCCATTTTATTTATGTAATGTGATGAATTTCCAAGTGAAACAGGATATTAAATGGAGAAAAAATGTCAGGGTTTGATTTTATCAAGTGTAAATGGATTGAATCATGAGAACTGGGTTTTCCATATTAGAATTGAGTCAGATGTAATTATGCCCTGAAACAATCAGTTTAGACCAGGCTAGATGACCAAGACACTGAGGCTTAAGGGAAGCTTTGCAAGCTACAGTTTTCAACTAAACTTTCCCTACACTGCAGTTGAGACATTTTGCACATGTATCACAACAAACGCAATAAAAGTTGTCATATTCGTCTGTTTCAACCATTCATCTGCTTCAAGTGAAACTGAACACATTTCTAGCACCACTCACTGGACATTTTACTTTGAAAGCATCACGAAACACGCAAGAAGCAACATAATGTAATTTTTTAGAAATGTCGCCACAGGCACGTTTTTTCCTGGTTTGAGAATAACACTTATTTCACTGGGACAACGCAATGTGAGCTTGATAAATCTCTAATACAGCAATTTCTGATGCAGTTAGTAAAAGTCTTTGCAGATACTCTATGCCATATACTCTGTGCATATACTATATGCTTCATTGTTGGAGGAGGCTAGCTGACTTCACCAGGCTGATTCTCATCATTCTGACTCTCTCCCTTTTTGTCAGGTTGTAGTAGATGGGAAGCCATTAAAGATGCATGCTTAGGGAAATTGAAAAGTCAGACTTTAGTGCATAAAATTTAGGCTCTATTATTTGGCTGTGAAGAAGCACAAAGGAACAAGACTATCAGAAGGCAAAATGCTGCAATGAGGTGCATTTTCAACATCTTTCCTACATTCAGTCATCTTCACAATCAAAGACACTGAATGATTCTGATGAGGCAAATCAAGGTCAGGCTTAATTTTCATGTGAATGAAGTAATATGATAGAACATGAATATTTTATAGATCTAATGTCTACATATAGTAGCAGGAAAAAGTTTGTTAACTGGATTTCTGCTTTAATTATTTATAAGCATACTCTGTGCTTGCACATACTTACAGTAACAGTTTTATTATTACTTTTTTAACTTCAGTGTTCCTCATCTTGATACATATTTTAGTTTTAGTGGTTTACTTTAGTAGTTAATGTCTTTCATTTTGGTTGACCACTAAGATATCAGTGGATCTGTGTTATTTTAGTATTAGTATTAGTACTAGTACTATTATAGTATTACTATTTTTATTTAGCTTTTATGTTTATATTTTTCAGATTTCATTTTAATTTTAACTTTAGTAATTTGTCATGCATTTTTATTTTTATTAGTTTTTTAAAATTTTATTATTACTTCAACTTTTTTATTTCAGTTGGTGGAGAGCATCGGGCTATATAAGCGGCCATCTCAACCAAACTGATTTAATTCAACTGAAGTGACGAAATGAGGTGTCCTTGTGTCCACGGCAAAGTACGCAGTACTCGTTCTGTATCTAAGGGAACAGAGGTTACATTAGTAACTGAGTATGTTCCCTATCGATACTACATAAGTACTGCGTCTGCTAAGATGCTACGGGGACAATACAATCATGCCGTGCTTTCAGGAAGGATTACCGGGTGTTCGCCCAGAGCACTTAGAAGGGCTTGTAATGAATACGTAAAGTATCCCAGACCAGTCAGGGATGTAGCTACATCAGTCATCTTGTTGACCTCCTACTGTTTAGGCGCCAAGTGGCCTGAGAACGTGTAGGGGATGAAGCTAACACCAGGGACCCGGACGCAGTCGAGGTCCTAGACTGGACAACAAGCTATCACATCCACTATCCATCTGGATAGCCTGGGCTTCGAGACCGAATGACCTTTGGTGCAGCCTCCGAAGCACACAAAGAGTTGTTCTGACTGTTGAAATGAGGCGGAATGGTCAATGTAGGCTCTTAGGGCCCTGACAGGGTAGAGTAAGTTCAACTCCTGATCAAGAATCTCCATCTGTGGAAAGAATCTTCAGGACATACCTGTGCCTTGGCTTCAGGATGACCTTGGAGTCACCAGGCCTGAACTCAAGACAAGAGGGGCTCAAGGAGAGCACCTGTAAGTCTCCTACTCGCTTAACAGATACTAGTGCCACTAGCAGAGCAGTTTTCAGTGACAGAGAACATAAGTCGGCAGTCTGAATGGATTCGAAGGGCGGCTCTTTGAGGCCCCTAAGAACCTTGGACTTCAGAAAATGAAAAACCAAGTTTGGCACAATGAGAGTCCATCATACCCGACCCATCAAGAAAACGAACAACCAAGTTGTTCTTACCCACGGACTGCCTGGCTATAGGAACATGAGAAGCTGCAATAGCCACAACATAGACTTTAAAGGTAGAGGGAGTACGGCAAGGACAATATCTGAGATATGTCACAAGTGAATGGGTCTTCACCCTGGGCTGTGCACCAGGTGGTGAAAACCGACCATTTAAGGCTATAGAGGTGCCTTGTGGATGGAGCTCTAGCCTTTAATATATTATTCATGACCATCTCTGGGAGGTCTACCGACTCCAGTCGAGAGGCCATATATGGAGAGCCCACAGCTTGGGTCTGGGGTGCCATATCATACTGTTCACTTGAGAGAGGAGGTCCTGTCTCAAGGGGATCGGCCATGGCTCCGCTAGCGACAGCTGCGACAGGTCCGAGAGCCACGGTTGGCTCCTCCACAAAGGAGCTACCAGGAGGACCTTGTGGGCATCTTCCCTGATTTGTCTGAAGACCTGGGGGATCAGAGCGATCGAAGGGAAAGCATAAAGGAGGTGACTGGGCCAGTCGTAGGCCAGGGCATCCTTGAATTTTGAAAAATAGATTGGGCAATGAGAGTTGTCTTCGGAGGTGAAGAGGTCGACCTCTGCCCTCCCAACGGTGTCCCAAATCCCTTGAACAGTCTGGAAGTGGAGCCTCCATCCCTCTGAGGGGAGGTTGCTCCGGGACAACATGTCCGCCCCTGTGTTCAGAATGCCCTGCACATGTGCTGCCCTCAATGAGAGCAGGTGGTGCTGGGCCCACTCTAGGATGCCTTTCACTAGAATGAATAAGGGTTTCAAGGAGAACCCGCCATGGCAATTTATGTAGGACACCATTGTCATGTTGTCCGACTGGACTAGGATGTGGTTCCCTGCCAGGAGTGGTAAGAAAACTTAGAGAGCTCGACATACAGCCAGCATTTCCAGGCGGTTGATATGGAGATCGCTTTCTGCACTCGTCCAGATGCCAAAGGTCAGATGGCCTTCGCACAGGGCTCCCCAGTCTGTCTTGGAAGCATCTGTGAAGATGACTTTCCTTCTGTCAACTTTCCCCACCACTGCCCCCTGCTCGTACCAGCTGGGGTTCGTCCAAGGGGCCAGGGTTGCACTGCATGCCTGATTCAACTTGATCATGTGGCGACGGGGTGGGACTTGAGGTTTTAGCCAAAACTGCAACAGCCGCATGTAGAGCATGTCCAGCTGCAGAGCTGGCGATGCTGAGCTCATGAGACCTAGCATCTTTTGAAACCTCTTGAGTGGCAGAGCCTTTCATGGGTGTAAAGGTTTCCATGAGCTGCCTAATGTCCAGAGTGCGCTCCTGCGAGACTATGTCCCTCATACGGGTTGAATCGATAATTGTCCCCAGGAATGTGATACGCTGGCTGACAACCAACTAACTCTAAAAAAAAATTCATACTCACAAACAAACAATCTGGTTGAGTAAGGAGGAGGGATCTGTTAGCCACTAACTTGACTGGGCCAAAATGAGCCAGTCGTCAAGATAGAGAGGCACATCTATGCACTTCATAAAAGTGCAGGGAGCCAGGGACAGCCCAACGGAAGGACCGTGTATTGATATGCCACTCCCTCAAAGGCGAATCTCAAGAAGCGCCTGTGATGGGGGCTATCTGGATGTGAAAGTAAGCATCTTTCAAATCCACTGGAAATAAACAGTCCCCTGGGCGTATTTGGATGAGGATCTGCTTCAAAGAGATCATTCTGAATGAGCGCTTCATAAGGGCACGGTTCAGATGTCTTAGATCGAGGATGGGTCTGAGACCGCCATCCTTTTTGTGGACGAAGAAGTACCGGCTGTAGAAGCCTGACTCACTCTGCACTGGGGGGACCACTTCTATGGCCCTTTTCACCAGCATAGGTTTTACCTCTGAGTGAAGGACATGCACACCCTCGCCTGTCACAGAGGATAGGACCATGCCGTTGAATAAAGGGAGGTCTCCGAGCGAATTGCAGTATGTAATCTCGTTTTATCATTTTCAACACCCATTCTGACACTCCAGGGATGGCCTGCCAGGCCTCGCTGTAAGGAATTGTGGTGCCTGTAAATAGTGGAAGAGGAAATTTGCTCTCTTTTTGAGTATGTTTGTGTCTTAAATAAATCTGCTATAGGTATGTTTGTGTCCGCTATGGTGAGGGGTTGTGTGGATTGGGTGACGGAAGGGCACTGAGGACGCTCCCCCTCTTCCTGTAAGGGCAATGGGTGGTGCCTGTAAGGCATAGGCCAAAAAGTGCACATAGAAGAGGAAAATTTGCTCTCTTTTTGAGTATGTTTGTGTCTTAAATAAACGTTTGTGAGACTGCTAGTTCAATGGTCATGCAGTTTCGCTGCGTGATTGAAAAAGGCTTCAGAAATCGGAGAAAAAGTTATTTTCCCTGTAGCGTCTTAGCAGACGCAGTACGAGTGTAGTATCAATAGGGAACTAAGAAATGCATAGGAAAAATACTTCAGTTTTTGTGTTTTCAATCAGTGCTGTATAATGTGTCATGGCCTGAGCTGACAGGAACGGTGTGTGTGTGTTGCAGTGTGATAACTGTCATCTTTGCCACTTGCTTGTTTCTCCTCCAACTGGAGAAGACTTACAAGAGTGGAGCAGTAACTCTCAGACAGCTGCAGTTGAGCTGATCGCTGTGCTCCATTATGGTTGACTGTACATATGAATACCTGCTCCAAACTTTACAAATGTTTGAGTCCCTGAATATTATAGGAGAAGTCTGTGCAGCATCGAATCAGATCATGAGGCCCATGGGTGTTCAGCCAGTCACAGCACTGGGAAATGAAGGTATTTGACCAATCAAAGCGCAGGAGCCTCAGGATACCCGACCAATTCACCAGAGCTTGATAGGAGTATTACATCACTCTGTGAACTGTATATCAGGCACTGAATAATGCAAACCCTGCCCATTCCAATGAAAGAGGCAAAGGCAGAAAAACGAGTCCCCTCGGTCCGTTTTCTCAGCGAGGGAGAGAGAGAAAAATGAGAGTGAATGACAGGATAATCCATCATTATTATTGTGCTGGTGACAGTATGACAAAGTCATGAATGTAAGAATGTTTCTCCTGTCTGATGAAATATGCAGAGGATTATGTAGCGATATAACATTCGCACTGTATTTGCAGGACGTTTGTACAGCTGATGTAATTAAAAAGTTACGATGAAACTTCCAGCACCACAAATTACACCGCTAACTGTGATATTTAGTATTCATGTTAAAAATGTTTCTCAGAATCAGAGTCAGAAAGAGCTTTATTGCCAAGTATGCTTGTGCATACAAGGAATTTGTTTTAGTGGCATAAGCTTCCAGTACACAGAGACAACAACAACACACAGAGAAAAAAAAATGCAAATAAATAAATTGTATGAACAGTTGTGCTATAGATGATAATAAAATAGAATAGAGTAAGATGCAGAGATGTATTTGGATGGAGGGGTAACAAATACATATAAGGATATTGCACATTTTTATTGCATAAGTGGGGAACATTTAACTGTTCATGAGGTAGATTGCCTGGGGGAAGAAACTGTTCTTGTGCCTGGCTGTCCTGTTATTTACGGCTCTGAAGCGCCGGCCAGACGGCAAAAGTTCAAAAAGGGGGTAACTTTGATGTGAGGGATCCAGAGTGATTTTCTGAGCCCTTTTCCTCAATCTGGATTTATACAGTTCTTGAAGGGTGGGCAGGGGAGCACCAATAATCCTTTCAGCAGTCCGAAGCGTTCTCTGTAGTCTTCTACAGACAGTTCTCTGTAGTCTTTCTAATTAAATATGAATTAGAGGTTACGCACATGCACCGACATCAGTGTACTTTCACTGCGTCTGCACTGAGTCTTTAACACACATTAATTAAGACAATCAAGAGACAAAGAGAGAGACACTGTGAGGGAGAAAAAGAACATAGACCTAACAGGACAATACAGGTGTCTAAATGAGGAAAAGAGAAATAGGCCAGGACAAATCAATAATGGGAAAGAGCCAAGAGTGGAGGACAGGCCAGTGCTCGGACAGATGGCTTCAATATAAAAATCTACTATTATATTCAATTTCTGGGCATACTCCATAGAGGTGAATAAACTAGGGATGCACTGATATTAAAACTATGACCAATAAGCCATTTTTTTTTTCATGTAATGGCCAATAACTGATAAATGGCCAATATGAAAACTCTATAATAATGTTTTAAAATTTAAATGAAACTAAATCAATAAAATCATTTTAAATGCTACAAGTGAATTTAGGCACTGCAATATTCAATATTAGGTGCTATTTATTTTCATGTTGTTTCCAATAACTGATAAATGGCAGATATTAAATTCTATAATAATTTTCAGAATTAAAAATGAAAATCAATCATTTTAAATGCTCTGAGTGAATTAAGGCATGACAACATTCAATATAAGCCAATAATTGTCATTTCATGTTATGGCCAATAACTGATAAATGGCCATTATTAAAATATATATATTTTTTAATAAAAAAATGACAGACTTAAAAACATTAAATCAGTCATTTTTATTGCTACACTGAATTTAGGCATAAACATTCAAAATTAAAAATCTGATGGATAAGCCAATAATTATTTTCATTTCATGGCCAATAACTGATAAATGGCTGATATTAAAATTCTATAATAATTTGTCAAAAATAATTAGCAAATAATTATAATAACTGTCTAAAAAAAAAAATGAAAACCAAAAACTAAGATCAATCATTTAAATGCTACAAGTCAATCTGAGTATTGATATACTGTAAAGTATATATATGTATAATTAATACATTTTTAAATCTCACATCATTTTAACAGTGTCATTAAATTTTGTGTTTTTAAAGATTAACTTTAAGTGAGCGTTAGATGATAGCAAAAGTTTTCATAATGTAGAAATAGTGGAAAATGAGCACGATGAATTGAATATTACATATGTTTTCAGTATGCAATGTGGTATTATTCTATTTAGCACCTGCAATACTGCTTCACCAGGTGCTAAATCCTCTGAAATAGAATTTCCCTCATATTCTCTGTATTTCATCTGAGTCTGCATATATTTGCAGGAATTCTGTGTGCTGTATATGTATGTGTGTGTGTGGTGGCTGGGTGAGAAGGTGATGGACAGAAGGTTGAGCAGATAGAATCTTCAGGACTGATGAAAGCAGCATGTGACCTTTAACCTCGGCTGTGTGTGAAGCCTGAGGTTGCCACACTATTTTTGGCATCTGAAGAAAAATCATTCTGAGCGATTGCATGTGAGCATGTGTGTAAAAAGACAGATAGAGAAACAGCAAGATGGAGATAGAGACAAAAAAGGGACCTCCAACCTACTTGGATCTCATCTAATGTTTGTGACTTTGAGCGATGAGAATGAAACAGAGTTTAGGCAAGAGAAAAAATGTGAATGTGATGCAGCGAGTAGTCCATAAAAGACTTAAAAAAAAAAAAAAAAGATACATTCAAGATAATGAAATTAACCTAATAAGACTAGGTTAAATTGTAAGCGTGCACTGGAGACTCACATAAAACAGATAAAAAAAATGCAAAGGTGATTTGATGACCATTTTTATGCTGCAGGTGACTGTTTTATGTCTTAGGAATATTAGGAATAGTAAGACCCCACAGGAAATCAGGAGATTTTTTTCACCACCGCCTTGATCAAGGTCTTTTTTTATCTATAATTTATTTAATATAATACAAGGCAGCAATGGGGAGGAAAAAACAACAACAGTGCCTCCAGTCCCCATTGCACCATTATTGTACCTTATATTGCAAATGTATAAATATATCTTGAACAAAGTGTTTTTCTTTAGAGATTTACATATAAGTAGTAAGTAAACTCTACTTTCCTTTAAAAAAATAAAATAATTAAAATAAAAGACACACAAAAAAAAACCATAAGTCATGTGGACTACTTTCAGATACTTTTATGGTGCTTTTTACATCCTTTTGAAGCTTAAAAGCCTCAGTTAAAAGCCCCATTTATTGAAACTACACTTAATTGTAACTTATCACTTAATAACTTTGACCAAACATGGTCAGATAATTTATTGAAACCAAAATAATAGGGCTGAAATAATTATGGCATATTCATAGCAACCTTCCATTTAAAATACTAAAAAACTGTTTGTGTATGTGTTTATACATGCGAGTGTATGTGTATTTTAGTCCTAGAGCCTGTCAGTGCTGCCCTCACTTTGCCATGTTTAATAGAAAGCAGTTAGATGATAGTATAAAACAGCCATCCTCTTAGCGAAAGTATCTGTCAACACACACACACACATACACACGGTCCTCTTTGCTGTGACTGCTGCAATGTTATCACAGACCCCTTCTAATTAAATACTGACAGCCAGGGTTGGATTACCCGAACTTTCTCTCTCTTAGATACACAAAGGCAGGAAGAGATGAAAAAAGAGAGAGGCAGCAATAGAGAGAGCAAGGGACAGACAGAGCGATGAGTGGGGTTGGGTGCATTGAGTTTATTCTTTGCTTCTCTGTGTTGCCGCATCTTTCATGCTCTCTCTCTCTCTCTCTCTCTCTCTCTCTCTCTAACACACACACACACACACACACACACACACACACACACACACACACACACACACACACACACACACACACACACCCACACACACAGAAGGCTGATTATAGTAAATGTGTAAGAGTGATGTGTGACTGCATTTAGACGAGTGTAATTATTTTATGAAGTGTTGGGAATTAGTGTTCAGTGTTTATATGATCTATTATGAGAGAGCTGTACATGATGGGTTTGTTAGGGATAGGGATCCAAAAATGGAAAATTAAGACATCATTTGCTCATCCTCATGTCGTTCCAAACCTGTATGGAACACAAAAGAAAATGCTCTGAAGAATGATTTTGTCCATACAATAGTCAAACCCCTCTGACTTTCATTGAATGAAACTGGGACATTTTCCAAATATCTTCTTAAGTCATGCTGTACATGTTTGAAAAGACATGAGTAAATGATGATAGAATTTTACATTTTGAGTGAACTGTCCCTTTAAATCAAACAGTCGCATAAGGTAACATTAGCAAGTGTTGTGTCATCGCATACTCATTACTGGCAGTAAGCTATACTTTACCTCTCACCGCTTTATTCATTAGCTGTCATGTTGAGGAAGTGCCATTTTAGTATAAATATATACATACAAACATACAATACAACACACACACACACACACACAATATAATGTGTGTGTGTACACACACACACACACACACACACACACATATATATATATATATATATATATATATATATATATATATTTAGTAATTTTATGTGCTTTTCTCATTTTTATTAGTTTGCTTTTCTATTTCTATGTAGCTTTATTTTTAAGTTCTAATATTTAGAGATCTAAAATGTATAATTTACTTTATTTCAACATTATTTCAGTTAAAAAAAAAAATCATTATTTTTGTCTCAGTATTTTTGTCTTGATTTCCAGTTTGAAAATGTAGACATCCTTAAAACTATACCAAAGCAAAACAGCATAAGTTGTCATATCATCCCACCGTAAATTGACATTGTTTAGCATTGGTCTTGCTGGTGGACTGTGTTGATCTATAGCACAATTCAACCAGCAGCATGGTCTTTCTGAAGTCCATCTCAAATCCACCTGATTTGTTTCACCTACGTCAAATAACTGAAGTTTTGTCAATAAATCTGACCTTGCAGCTATTGAACTATCCAGCAGAAGTCGAACTCAATTAGTAAGAGCAGTCTGTGGTTTGGGCACCTGCATTCAGAATCTATAGTCTGTGGATTTGATGAGGCTAGAATTCATCATTTGTCTGTTGTTACATTTGCAATGTTTCAGTGCGTTTGCAATCTGCTTAACATGATTTACACTACTAGGACATGTTACTGGTTCAACATCCTTATTGGGTGTTGCTAAACAAGGTCTGTATATTACCTTCAGAAAGTTTTCCATTATATATTTCCTACTGATCTCAATTAAAAACATATGTTCAGCATTTCACCATCATCCAGCAGACCAACATTTGATTCTGGCAGTCAAATCTAATCAGTTTAAGAGTCAATGAAAAACAGTTTACCGGGATTTAAGGAGAGATAAATTTTAAAATCAGAATAACACAGTTTTTATTACATCAATAAACATCCTGGTCAAGTCCAGCTTTAAGTACATTTACATACACTTTAAAACTTTGAATTCATTCAAACTAATTAAAATTATAATACTAATAATAAACAATTTCATTTGTCTGCCTGAAATCTTACCATTCTGGTTTTTGTGAAGTCGGACTAAGAGTCCAAGACTAGACCAATCTTCGTCCAGCATGACTGCCTATTAACAACTGGTCTCGGCTGTGTGTTTCAAAAGACAGATGTGACAAGTGGTGTGTATTTAATCCTTCAAATATTCAATTACGCATTGTGTCATGTATACAGACAGATTATTATACCGATTAACAGTGTGTTTAAATGTATTATTGAATAATCTGGTCTCAGATCAGATGTGCTGCATCTGCTCTGATTGTTCAGTATTTATCCTTAAGTGTGTGACCCGGATCAGCAGTTTTTGGCTGTGGAGACGGACACGAGATCAATAGCAGAAGGGGCCCATCTGCCTGTTTACAAACGCATTTGGTGCCCTGGAGTGTGTGTGTGTTTGTAAGTTTATATAAGTGAACGTGCATGTTTGTGAACGAGTTTGGCTGCTAAAAAAGCTGCAGCTTGGCTGAGAGAGTGATTTGAATATCTGTAGTTTGGCAAGAGTGTTTATAATATGCATTCTGTGGATGTGTGTGTGTGTGTGCTGTTTTGCAGTGGGTTCAGTGCAGGGGTTGAATCTTGCTCAGCTGGCAACATTTTATATAAACATTAAAAAGTAGATCTACCAGTAATGGTAGCACATTTGTTTGCTTTTAATTTGTGGTTTAGTGTTTATTATTATTGTATTATAGTATTTTGAATGAGCTTCTAATTTAATATTTCTATTTTAAAAAGGGAAAGTGACGTGACATACAGCCAAGTATGGTGACCATGGCCACGACTTCCCCAAATTTCCCTAAATTTTATATATATAATGTAAATTATATATATATATATATATATATATATATATATATATATATATATATATATATATATATATATATATATATATTAGTTTATGGATTTTGATCATGTGCTTTTTATTTTTATTAGTAGTTTTATATTTTACATATACATTTAAATTTTAAATAATATTAAAGCTATATACAGTAGATATATTTATGGGGTGCGATATGAAAGAGAGTGCTAAAACCTTCCTAAATGTTTATAAATGAGCATATACCTAAAACAAAAGCATCACACAAATGATGATATGTCATGAGTACATTTGATTGGATCGAGCTCTGTGTGCGTCAGATATGATGTTGCGGTTCTGCAGAAGGTGTCAGTGGAATTGGCTGAGTTCTGACCAGCCCGTGCATTTTGCCTCAAGCTGTTTAACCACATTTGTGTGAAGCAGGGACACCTGAGAGGACAGCAGTGTGACCGAGATCCCACCGGGATACTGATGTTGAGTTTGTTTGACTAGATTCACCTTGACCCACCACAGTCTAGCTACTGATACTGTACCGATGGAGAGAACAGGATGATCATAAATGAGGAATATAAAGGTGAATAAAATGGTCAAGGGGTACAGATGCATTAAAAAAGAACAGGAGTTTGGGTGCAGATGTCCTGTGGTGTTATTGCGTAACACTTAAATAAAGATAAAAGCGGTGGAAAATAACCCAGGTGAGAGAGAAGGACACTGGGGTTTACTGCTCACAGTTGTAGTAATAAAACCACACACACACATGCTTAAAATTACAATCTCAAACTCAAAAGAACAGCATACTAGCATACTATTCTTACTATTTCTGCAGTATACACTGTAGTATAAAAAGTAATATGAATTTAGTATGCATAGACTGTATGGATAACCTCAACAATACTTTCCATTTTAAGTTTGACTAAACAAAACAATCTATAACCTATATATTTAACATCTGCCAAAGGACATATTTTATATAAAATCAAAGAATGCTGGAAGAAAGTATCACAGTTTCAAAAAATATATTAAACAGCACAACTGTTTAATAATAAGAATAAATATTTCTTGAGCACCAAATCAGCATATGAGAATGATTTCTGATGGATCTTTTTTTTTCCTCAAAACTCAGCTGTTTAAAAACATTTAAAAATCTTACCAACCCCAAACTATTGAACATTAATTTGAAAATACTTTCAAATAATACATTTTTAATAAAATTCAGTACACAGTCAGCTAGTATTCCATTCCAGAAATATTGACACATACTTTCTCTGTCTTTCTCTCTGTTCACACATTCATATGAAGGTGACGATAAGTATAGATATGTCCTCTAGCTGACACTCGCAGCAACCTACATGTTCCAGCATACAAATTTTAGCTGCAAGCACTAAAGTTTGTTAGATTTATACTTGACAGTGGGGTAATAAACATAAACTTAATTCAATATATATACAATACAATATTTTGTTTACCATTTTCTTTAAGATAAATTTTGTTTAGGATACAGTATTTTTCTTGGTTTAAATATGCATCACTTTAACTGGAAAATGAGAAAAAAATCAGATCAAGAATATGATTTTTGCAGTGCTCTGTCAGCATTCGGTCACACATCCTCTCTTATTTACAAAAGTTGGATCTTGGACACTGGTAGGAGCAACAAACTGCATTTTCACTCCAGAGTCCATCTGTTTAAAGCTGGATATTTGTTTTTATGAGCACTACTTCAGAGCAGCAGGAGCTATCACTGCAGAGTCATTAATTAATTTGTTGCCATGGGCAACTAATATCAGGAGTAAACATAAACACCATGCAGAAGTGATGATTGTTTAGTGACATTAGCACCAGCATCAACCAGCTGGGGCCGAAAAGGATCCACGGGAGACAGAAGGATAGCTGCGGGTGTGCTCTTGCATGTGTGTCTGTGAGTGTGTGTTGGCTTGTGCGTGTGCATCAGTATGTGTGAAGTGTTGCTTCTGCATTCATGTGACTGTCAAACCATCCATTTCATGTCTCTGAATGAGTCACTAATGATGATTAAATTGAAGCCCAAAGACAAAAACAACAGGCATTTATCCCAGTTTATTCAAAGCAGCACAAGCAAAGTTTTGATCCCGTCACACACACACACACACACAAAAAAAAAAAAAAAAAAAAAAACAACATACAAAAACACACACACACACACACACACACACACACACACACACACACACACACACACACACACACACACACACACACACACACAGAGAGAGAGAGAAACATATGCACAGCCCCGAGCAGCAGCAGCTGGTGGTGGTGTGGAGTAAAATGATTATTCAGTGTGACAGTAGCAGATTCATTACCAGCAGTTAAGATGGCAGTGGTCAATGACCAAATGCATTAAACAGAAACATTGAGAGGAAGAGACGTTTATTTCTGTCAGTCACAGACTCTTCCTCTTCCTCTGTGCATTTCTTCTCACTCTCTTTTAATTTTGAACAGAATAGAATAGAAAAAAAATAGAATAGAATATATTGGCACATGATTGAAACCATCCTAGCTACTTTATCACCTTTATTCTTTATTAATAAAAAGTTTGCACTAACCAGCAAAGTTGCCTCACACACACTTAAATCCCATTGGTCTGAAGCACCTTACAAGGCCTATTCAAACTGGGATCCAAGGACCATCAGACCAGATCAGAAAAATGTCAGGAAACCAGAAAAATGTCAAATAATTTAATGTTATATAATAATAATAATATATGCTAAATGCATTAAATGTTATATAATGTTATTATTATTATTCAACAATCAATTTAATTTACCACATTTGACATTTATTTTTGTTTCATTCTGAATAATGCTTGGAAATCATGAGACTAACACAATTATTTTATTTTACTGACAGCTGTAGATTTACCCTTTTCTTTATGACACTTTACAGACGATATGTTACACATATTTATAATATTTTTATTTTTACAGCATAAACGGGTCTTTATACATTAAATTATAAAGCTGCCTTTATATTTTAGGAAGGAGGTCTCTCACAAAGGGATCATCATATTTTGCTGGTCCGTGCATCAAAAAGTCTGAAAAATGTGTTAAACATCACACATAATAAGGCGAGATTGATTCCTTATGAATGTAAGCACCTGCTTGTGCACATATAAGTCTTTAAAACAATATTCTAAGAGGTGCTATATACAAACGTTTATTAAGTTTTTGTTTTACTTGCATACAGTAAAAAACAGAACCTGTAACCTGTAAAATGGAGAGCTTTGGCGGTAATGAATGAAGTCTTGAAATATATTCATTATGCTGTCTTTCCATGTCATGAGATAAATCTGTCAGACATATCCACTTAACTACTCCATGTGTTTGAATGACAAATAACCTTCTGAAACCTTTATGATTCAGTGTGTGGATCAGCTAGACTCAACAGAGAGATAGAAACCCCAACGAAAAACGGTGTCAGTCAAAAATATCACAGCGGAGAGCAAAATCATACATTTACAGCACACACAGAAACGCTCTCAGGGGAAAATGCGAGTGTCTGTAAGAGGGACAATACTGTGATTGTCATATTTAAGATGATCACACAGCTGTGTAACTTAAGCACGGTCATTTGCACATAGTGGCACAAAAACCATCATCATCAGCATCATTCATTCCTTCTCTACGTAGTTTTAATGAGCTTTTTATGACAATGAACACACAGATTCTCTCCATACAAACATTATGGGTTAATGAATACTCTCATATATGATTTCCTAGAGCCTCGATATATCAGCTTATGGGAATTTCAGCAGGAAACAATGATCATTCCCTATGCAGAGAAGAGGGATGGCAATTTTTACACCGGTCATAAGCACTCTATATACAGCATACAATCAGGGTTGGCGCTACAGGAGGGCTTCCAGAGGCATTGCTCCCTCAGCCATACCAGCCAAAATGTCATATTTGACCAAACTATTATGTCTTTCTCATCTGTTTTACTCCATTTAATAGTCACAGTGTGTAACTCCTTCATAAAATGAATACATCAGTAAATTATTTGTGAAAGTGTTTGCTTTGAGCAGTGTTGGATCCTGGCATATGTGATATACAGAGTGACCTATAGCAGTAGTGTTCTCTGGGGCGATGAGGGGTGCAGATACACAGCTTTGAGATAAATATTGGAGGCATTTTGACAGGATTGAAAATTAATTGTGACCTAGTGAGTATCTTTCTCTGAGCAACACTCTAGGCTTTAGTTCGCTGCCCCCTCACTTGCCCTCACTTGTTTGCACCAAAGAAATAGGATAAGTGCTTATAGAAAAAAAGCCTCTTTACCTGCTAGAAGCTAAAATGGAAGAGAGATGATAAAAGCAGCATATAGTACAGATCAAGGTTAGCACAAAATTGTTCCCTGACAAAAAGGGAATTGAACCTGAAACCTTTATCAGTCTATAGTGACATTCACACCACTGTATCAGCAAGCAGCAATATGACTTTATTGATAATCCTTTGTATTTATAGTTTTATTTTCAGATGCATCATTACTCTTTATCTTTGATTCTTAATTTTTAAATTCCTAATTGCATTTGTTAATCTTATTCCTATTAATTTAGCAAGCAAGACAGAGAATTATGAATTTTACTTGGAGCTGGCACAAATAATAAAATAAAATAATAAAAAAAAATATTATAAGAAATACATTTGTGGGGTTGAAAAAAGGGGGAATTATTATTTTAATGAATTAATGAATTAATAAATTTTTCTGTGTGTGTGTGTGTGTGTGTGTGTGTGTGTGTGTGTGTGTTTGTTTTCACAATATCATACAATTTACAGCACATTAAAATCACTAAAGTTTTAATTTTTTGGTGTCACCTTAGCATACAATTTACAGCACAGTATAATCATTTATAGTTTCACAGCTCTAAATTCAGAGTTGTTCATGAAAGTAGATAGCATACATGAAGTTTTCAGAGTGGTATTTTCTGAGATTCAAAAGGTCAGATGTTCCTTTGACTGTCACTTTCCTACCGTGACCTTTCATTAAAGTGAAGAGCTTGACCTAACACCTCTAATCTTTCCTCATACTTTCTGTCGACATCTTTAAAACAGCAGAAAACACAAACAAAGGCTCTGCAAATCGGTTTAAAATCCTCTGAAATCCAGACATCTATGACCGGCGACCACTAAATCAACTGAAATTGGCATTGGGTTGAAAGCTTGTTGAAATAAATGGTAATGGATTTAATGCTCTTTTTACTGGATGCAGGCGGGTAACAATACCTTCTTTCATTGATGCTCCCATTATATGTCATCAGATCTGATCGCTAATGGGGGAAGTGTGTGTTTATGGAGGGCTGATGGGATGAAACAGCAGCAATTTGGCCATCGTAGAAACTCTAAACCTCCCAGAACACAGAGCCTTTGAATAAAGAGAGGCAAAAGCCCAAACAAACAAATAAATCTTTATCTTTTTTTTTTACTCATTTGAATTTCATAGAGTCTCTCTCTGCCGTATGATGAAATGCACCACATGAAAATTGTACAGATAAAGAGAGGCTGCTATTTAAATAATTTTATTCAAATTTTTTAAGAGATGAATATGGGGATATGAATGTGGCATCTAGAGAGCTCAAGGCTAGAATTCACTGTGGGTGGGGAAAAAAGAGCTAGAGAGAATTGATTGGATTGTATACTTGAATTTTTACATTTGTTATTGCTTTAAAGGATCAGTTATCCCAAAAATGAAACTTCTGTCATTATTTTCTTAAACCCATATGAGTTTCTTTCTTCTGTGGAATGCATTCTGAAAACTTGCAGATTGATTTGAAAGTATCATAAAAGTGGTCCATACTTATATTGCAAGTCTTCTAAGGTCTGATTTGTCATTGGTATGTACTGCATCTTGTAGAAGCTGCAACCTGCTTTTTCATTAATTGAACTGATATGAATGATCATAGATAAATTAAAAAGTACAGATATCCGAAAGAACTGAAGTATTGATTGATTGAGTGTTTGATGATTAATTCAATATTTTCCTTAAAAATAATCACTATTTTAATGTTTTTAAAGTCTCTTATGCTCACCAAGGCTGCATTCATTTGATCAAAAATACAGTAAAAACAGAAATATTATTTAAAATATCATTTTTTATTTTATTATATATTACAATTTATTCCTGTGATAGAAAAGCTGAATTTTCAGCATCATTCCTCCAGCCTTCAGTGTCACAAGATCCTTCAGAAATCATTTTAATATGCCGATTTAGTGCTCAAGAAATATTGTTGTTGTTATCCATGTTGACAACAGTTGTGAAAATGTTGAAAACAGGAAACATGACAATTTCCCGACCCCACCCCCCACCATTCCCCACTCACACACTCTCACACATTTTCTCTCATATAAATAATAAATAAATAATAAATAAATATAAGACCCTAAAGTTTTTTTTATTATTTATGAATACATACATACATGAGGGTATATTTCCATTTAAACACACTCACATGGTATCTACTTCAGCTCATGATGTTGAGAATATCACATCTTAATGTACTGCACAGCAGATCAAGTGCATTAGCAACACAAAAGTCTCCTTTGAGCATCTGGAAGTCGATTTTTACAGATTTTTGTACTGTGCTGCTCCTACACAACCCCTGACAGCAAACGTCATGAGAGAAACAGCTATTCTGAACTCAGTGACCCCCCACGCACACACACAGACATATGTTGCCTTACCGATCCGAAATGCTTCAGTTTGACACCCTACAGCTGTGGGTGATTATCTTCATTCACCCTTGCTAATGGATCCAACCTCGTTCCTCTTTCTATCCCTTATCCTCTTCTCCCTCATAATTTGTTTGCTTTAATCAATGCTTCTGATCAGTATCGACAGAGCATGTTCACCCACTAACAGAGCAATAGAAGCAGTGTTGAAGCGAGAGAGAGAGAGAGAGAGAGAGAGAGAGAGAGAGAGAGAGAGAGAGAGAGAGAGAGAGAGAGAGTCAGCCATGTATTGGGGCAGATTGGCGAGTCTGGATCTATTCAAACGAGGGTGTGAATTTTGAGTGTCATGTTAATTAATGCTTGTGGTAACAACTGAAAGCCCTCATTAGCTGGGTGATTTTCTTCTCGGCAACATTAGTGTGCAGAATGCATAGGTCTGTAACATAGGGAGCATATCTTAACCAATAAAACTACTACTGCAAGGCTAGAGGCTAATAAGGTACCAACACAGAATTATAGCGAGAGAAGCTGAGAGAGAGAGAGAGAGAGAGAGAAAGAGAGAGAGAGAGAGGGGGGGGGGATGAAAATGATATTTCAGGCATGTCTCTTATAAACCACTGTGTTGTAAAGCACACTAGAGATTTGTGTTTTTCTTTAAAGGTCATTTAGAATATGCTACTCCACCTAAAGGTCAAAACCATCTTATTACCACAAATAAATAAATAAATAAATCAATAAACAAACATCCATTCTCTCCCCATTTGCCTCTGTAAATCCCCACTCTCTCAGCAGCCTTCTGTTTTTACAGCAGAAACACAAGTGTAAAAGCTCAAAGTAATTTCAAAACAGACTCTGCCCTCATACGGACAAAGTCTCTCTCTATCTCTTTCTCTAACTCCATTAAAATGCTGATAAAACCCTGTCTGGATCTGCCGTAGTTGTTCCAGCACTGTGTTCAGGGCCAGATTAACAAATGGTCCATGATGCGATTGAATCAGTGCTTGGACAATTTATGCAACACAAAATCTGATGTTTCACTGCAGGCCATTCAGCAGTCATTCGGTCTCATTCACTCATATGCCAAAGGTTAATCCCGTAGCAAAGAAAAATCACAAAAGAGATGGCATTAATATCTCAGTTGTTTCTCCTAGATAGCAATGTGATTATATGAAGAGCAAATGGAGATTCAGGAGTCAGATTTTTTGATTTCTGAGTGATAAATAAATGTCTTTTCTTGAGTTTCAAATGAAAACTTAGAAAGCTGCATTCAATGTCTGCAATGAAAAGATTTCAAATATGATTTTTTGTTTTGCACTATACCTTCATTGTATGTCACATTATTGTAAATTTTTTATTTTTTCTAAGGAATTTTAGGAGTCTTCATTGAGTTTTCAGTAATGCTTATATCTAAATATCAACTTTGTCTTTGATTCTCCTAAACTTCCTAGGGATGTAATTTTACATTATTTTTAAATTCATTAAATCAATGGTTTAACATGAATTTAGACATCAAAACATTATAATTTTCAGTATGAGAAGGGTATATTTATTTTGATATTTGTTAAAAATTACATTTAACAGTGTTATCAAATTATTAGTGTTTTTATAATTAATTACATGAGTGTTAGATGTCAGCCAAGTTAATCTAAAAGATAAAATTCATTAAATATCCAATATACCAATAACCAATATGGTACAGATATATCATGCATTGCTAAAATAAGGACGAGCAATATCCAAGCAATACAAATTTAATTCACTAGGTCTTCCCTCTTGCACTCTTTTGCTTAACTTCAATTCTTAGCCAGTTGCCTTGCCAAGACAAAACACAGAGCCATGAAATTCAACAGTAGAGGATCTAAATTAAATGTTACTGGTGTAAACAATACAGAAGAGTAGGAAAACACTTCAGACAGATGACAGTGCAGAGAAGAACAGTTAACGATTCACACACAATATAGGCTGGATATTTCTGATTAACAGATTTTATCATTGCTTTAATGAGGACTAGTTCTCCTAGCTCACATGCTCAGTGTTCGTAGAGCAGCAGGTCTGTGTTTTACATGTTAATGAAATGTCTCAGTCTTACCAGAGAAGCTAAACTGCAGTGCTGTATTTCGCTCTGACTGAGTGAGGTGGAGACCCCAGTAACGTGCACTTCAGTGTAAATGAATCAGTTATTAAAAGAAGGGCCAGTCGTGTAAAACACCACTATATCGATCAAGAGCACAGACAGGAAGCCTCAGAATTGACAGGTGAGTTATGATGCAATACTACCCTGAACCTACTGGCACAATCAACTGTGAAAAACTGCTGGGATGTGAAAATGAACCCTTATATGTGACCCGTGCTGGCAAAATGAGCTGGAATGCGCATGGGCTAATTAGTAGCTACAGACAAAACAAGTGAAAATTTTCAATTTTGGTCAAATTTGAGGTCTTCACCGAAGTGAGTTCATTAATCCCTCATCTAGTGACCCCAATACAGCACAATGTAATACACATCTAGAATTTTTTTTTATTTGTACATTTTCTGAGATGTCTGCCTTCTTTGTTTTAAAAAGTTGTATTTGTCTGTCAGAAGCAAAGCACTTGCGTCTGACATTTTAGTTTCGGTTTTAAAGGCAACATGCAGGAATGTATGAAATAATGTGTCGAACTTGATTGATGTTAAAAGTTATTAAGAGGGATAAGCCATGAAAAGGATCTTACTCGCACTGACTGACACATCCGAAGCGTGCACACAAAGACGCCTCTCTGACAGCACGTGATCCCGATATACATGTGCACACAGAATTACAGTATTTCAGAATATCTGTCTTGGTGAGTATTCACGCAAACATAATCTGTTAAGTCTTAAATGAACGTTTGGTTGACTATTGGGGAAAAAACATCTGATGTGTAACATTATATTAGACCTGTGCATTACACTAGGTCTTAATATATAGGCCCTCTGTCTCATTAATGTTAATCAAACTATAAAAGAAAAGAGATCACTCAATGCTCTTGACTGAGCTTTTTGTTTATCTTACTTGAATGATTCTGTTTAAATGTGTTAATTTAATTTGTTTCTTTTTGTTCTACACTTTAATAGCATTTTTTGTTCTTATTTTTAATAATAAAGATAAAATAACAAAAATATATTATTATTAATATAGTAATTATTATTAGGAAAAGAATTGGAGGAAAATATTCATAATGATGCATCAAGAATCATTTTACATTCAAATCGTTACCATACCCTCGTTTTTGTCCGATTCCAACAAGTCATACATAATTTTGAAGGTTTTTTTAATAGAGAATGTGAAAATAACAATAACTTTTTTTTTTTTTTTTTTTTTTTTTTTATTTGCTCATTGTGATTCATATTGCCAGCACAGATCACATATTTGGTTTTAACTGAATGAAAAACAGTCCCATACACATGCGGTGAGAACACATGACGTCAGCTGTGTTGGAAATGTCATAGTGGTTTACATTGTTCAGCACATGTAGCTAAGAACATTAGTCATAGTGACACACACTTCTGCAGTATGTTTTATTGATGAGAAGAGTCTCTTTGGCTCTCATCTCGGGTCAAGTCTCAGATGCGGGTGGAGACTGGATCTCTGGTGCGAATGTAGTAATATGTAATGAGATCTGCGCTACTCAGAAATCCATGTAAAATTAGCCAACACATTAACACAACAATAAGGACGATATATAGGGTTATAGTTCAGCATAATGCCCACAATGACCTGTTAAGAGATTCGGTCACGCACATATACACAGATCATTCTCAAACAAAAGCGTAAATAAGTAAATACATGTCTAACCATTTGCAATTCTACCTCAGATTAAGACAGTCACCTGAACACCGACACAGCTGTATTCATCAAGGACCAAACCATCTGACAATGTAACATTCATGAGTTACCGTTCACAATAAATTAAGTCCTTAATCTTATTGTTTTGGGGTCATAGGACTCAATAATCAGCCATCTAAACAGGAAGTCAAAGAACGTTTTGACTTCAGCTCTGGTTTCAAAGCCACAGTAACACAGCAGCTACAGTACATATGATAGTAGCTGTAGCAGTATATATATATATATATATATATATATATATATATATATATATATATATATATATATATAGCTGATTAGTCAAGTCATACGCCATATAATCACTCAGAATAATCACCTAAATTAATCCCCCACATTCTCTTAAAAGCAATTGTGTCAAACTTCTACACATATCAGTCATGAATACACAAATTAATGGCCTATGATTTTATAAGGGGCAAGGTTGAAGTAAATGGGGCTATACAGCTCTGCAGTTGCCTGTTGTTAATGTGTGGGAGAAATGCTGAAGGATGTTCCTCTGCTTGCTTCACACACGCTTAAATATTAATTGGTGCATAATAGGGATGAATAAAGTCTAGCCTGGGGCAGTGAGTTAAATCCAAACCTACTGCTGCTTCAGGCAGGCATGACTGCAGTCAGCAAGCATGGTCATTAGGGTTAGATGCTAATAGCAGTTAACTCAGAAAAGAAAGAAAATCCACAAGCTGCAGGGAAACAGCATCTCTTTCGATGAGGTGTAATGTTATACTGTAAACAGTATTGTTTGTTTAAGTTGGTCTTTGGTTTAAAAGGCCTTGTACATGGGTTTACTTAAATTGATGGTTCACCCAAGAAAGGAAACGTCTGTCATCATTTACTCACACACATGATGTTCTTACTTTATTCTGCATAACATGAAGAACTGTTTTTGTTCATATAATGAAAGTCAGCACTGGACCCTATTAATTTTCATTGTATGAACAAAAACATTCTTAAAAATATCTTATTTTGTGTTACACAGTCATACAGATTTGGAACGACATGAGGGTGAGTAACTAATGGCAGAACTGTCAGAAAAGGTTGTCAGAAAAGGTTGTGCAAGAATTGTACCATTAGGGGCACAACAGCTTGTCACTGGCAACACCCTTATAAATGGACAACTTTTTACCTTATCTACCCTTACAAGTTGCATATAGTGCCCTTAAGAATAGTTATATATACCCAAATATACTACTATGAACTCTCTAGGGGTACATAAGGTACAAAGTTGTCCCTTTAAGGGTACTGCCCCAGTGACAAGCTTAAGTACCCCTGAAGGTACCATTTTTGCACATATTTTCTGAAAGTGATGGGTGAACTATCCCTTTAAGACTTACCCTTTGAAATGCATGAGGGGTGTGGCTTGATGTGCATTCAGGTTTAAAAAGTGTAAAAATATACAGAGAGAAAGTCATTCTGAGACACAATGACTCACCCCAGCGTTGTCATGGTTACAATGGTGTACCAGAAGGAGGCCGGGATGCTGGTGAACTTGGTGGACGAGGATCCTTTCTCAGCATAGAACATGACTGTGGCAAAGATGATGATGGCCATGGTGAGGGAGAAGAGGAGGAACCCAAGTTCAGATGCGCAACTCTTCAGCGTATAGCCAAGGATCCGGAGACCCTGGGAGTGGCGGGAAAATTTAAAGATCCGGAAGACACGGAACACCCGTAGCGTGACGAAGGCTCCGCTTACGTCCTCGTTGTTGGTCATGACGAGCCCAATGTAATATGGTAAGATGGCCACCACATCGATAATGCTCATCACACTTCTCATGAAGCGGTACCTACTGGGTGCCGCAAACAGTCGCATCAGATACTCCACCGTAAAGATCATTACACAAGCCGTGTCCATGCAGAAAAATGCCTCGGTGTAGCGCTCCCCGCAGGGGACGTCTCTCTGATTCGGCATAGAACTGCAAGGAACCGTCTCAATCACATTGGTGGTGACAGATATGGCGATGAAGAATCCGGTTACGTAGTAGAAAACCAGCGCCATGGTGCTAGTGTGCGGGTTCTCGAAGGCCCTCCACATGGTCTCACGGAAAGTCATGTTGGGGAGTTTGCTGTCTTTTTTGTCCTCAAGGTCATCCATAAGACGCTCTATGTTCTCTCTCTTCCGGTCCTTGTACTCTTCATAACAGCAGTCACTGATGATCTCAGGAATGATTCCAAAGAATGACAGCTCCTCATCATAGGCAGAGATGCACTCGTAGCGTGGGTAGTGCAGCTTCCCTGTACGATAGAAATTAAGAATACTTCTGAACACATCTGGATCTCGGTCAAAGAAATACTCCCTAGTTTCCTCATTGAAGAAGAATTCTTTTTCAGAGCTCCCCAGGAGCGTATCAGGGTAACGGTCTAGCGTGTTGCGCCAGGTCTGGAAGCGTCGGCCGCTGACATTGAGGATAATAATCTCATCCTGATGCTTGTTCTTATTGGTCGGTGCGACAGGCATGGGCAGGTTGGCCACGGGCATCCATCCTATGGCCGCCGCCCGAGCAAAGGGGAGCCAGGCTGCCACTCCAGCAGCCATGGGGACTCCAGCTGGGGTTGAGGGGACCAGATCAAACACCTTCACAACCAGCTTGACATTAGATTAGACCCCATCTACATAGAGAGAGACAGGAAGATGGGAAGATAGGAAGATAGGAGAGAGTGAAAGGTTGGCAAATGTGGGAGGACAGGAAGAGGAGAGAGTTCCAGTGGGAGAGAGTGAGACAAATGTGAAATGGGAGTGAAAAGACGGCAAGAGCGAACAGGATGCCAGCAGATTAGAGAGGCAGAGGTAAAAGGGCAGCATAGAGTACAGTAAAAAGAAGTATGGAAAAAGGAAAACATGAGACAAGGACAGGGAAAAAATGGTAGTCTGTATCAGACCTCAAACCTTAAGCCTGTTAGTTAGAATCATTCTTTCTCACTCAAAGCAAAGTACAAAATAGCAAAACAAAAAAGTTGTCAGTTTTTACCAGACATCATTTATAGCCCATACTTTGCATTAAAGAGTACAGATAAAACAATGCATATATTCTGACACAAAAATACTGCATACATACTGTGCCACTTCACTAATGGTATAGTTTTAAAGACAATTGAATAATAACATCTGTTTTACCAGACCTATTTTTTTTACCACATCTTTTTTTACAGTGACAGCAAATATACATAGTAGAGCACATACATCATGTCAATTCGTAAAGAAAGCTAATTTTAAAACTATTAATTCTCAGCTCATGTAAGAAAAACTGCAAAGGGTCAGAGACAGTGTGTGCTCGAGACACAGAAGCCTTCGCCAACTGCAGTTTGAAACAGATGCGAACCTGTTGAGCTCAATGCAAAACAATAAAACGCCACGAAATATCGGTCGCTAAACACTGACCGTGCTGTTGTTCATACTTTACGCACATCAAGACCTGCATTGTTAACACTTCAACTGCGGTTATCCAAAGCTGCGCCTTAATGAATACTGTATAATATGAACAAAGCGGATGAATACAACAACAACAATAATAATAATTTTTATTATTATTATAAGTGTTATTATTAATAATGGTCCAATTAAAACACAGAAAACTCGTTTTCAACAGCTGAGTTTTTTTGTTACTTACTTATGAAAAATCTTTGAACTTTTCATTCATTCAGCAACATTTATGATATTTCCTCCTGACATCACTTCGCAAGTGTTCGCCGAAACATCCGCATGTTAATGATGAAAAGAGAAAACAAAAACCCAAGTGAAAAAAATCAAATAATAAAGGAATAACAAGCGTGATTGGAGCCGCGGAAAATAATAGTTTAGTTGTTTTATTTGGGTACCTCAGTCACATCCTGCGCGTTTAATGATCCATTTGCTCGGACGGACAGAAATGCCGCATCGACCGCTCGCGCGCTCGAAGTGACTTCCCGCAGGATGCTCAGCTGATGGATAGAGGTGGTAGTCTTTTCCCAACCTCTCTCTGTCGTTCTCTTTCTCTCTCTCTCTCCTCTTCATACACCAGCACACTCCCTTTCTCCCTCCCCGAGGTCTCTCCGCTGCCAGGTCTCGCGCTCTCTAGTTAAGCGCTGCGCGCGCGATCAGTGTTCGTGGAGCAGAGAGAGCGCGAGACGCACAGAGGCAGTATATACTCGCTTTCGCGCCAGTACCAGTTTGACAGCGCGCTGAATTCATCTCACTTTATAAGTGGGCTTACCCTACTTGCCGCAGCTTTGTTACCTAAAACCAATATGGAAAAGGGGACGAGTTAATTGATTTGCAAAGTCATTCGCAACGCAGGTTTTATCCATTCATATTCAAATATGACATTCAAAACGTCCTGTACTTCTCATGCTCACATTGATTCGCAATGCTAAATTTAAATAAAGCTTAAATCAAAAGGTATTAAAGCAAATGTATCAGAAGTAGGCTACATTATCAGGATTATTTTTTGTTTTGTTTTGTTTGTTTGTTTTTCGTCATGAATCACACGTTTATCAATGTTGATATGTTTTAACATTTTGTGTGATGCAAGACACTGATGCAACAAAATCTTAAAATGATATGTGTGTGTGTTCCTGGTATTCCCTCGTTATGGGAACCAAATGTCCCCACGAGTACAGTAATATCAGTAAATCTTGACCTTGTGGGGATATTTTTTGGTCCCCATGAGGAAACAAGCTTATAAATCATACAGAATTAAGTATTTTTGAAAATCTAAAAATGCAGAAAGTTTTGTGTGAGGGGTAGGTTTATGGGCAGGGTTAGGGTAAGTGGATAGAAAATACAGTACTAAAAAAATAAAAAAAATAAAACAACAACAACAATAACAACAACAACAAAAAAAACATTATGCCTATGGAATGTCCCCATAATGTTAGGAATACCTGTGTGTGTGTGTGTGTGTGTGTGTGTGTGTGTGTGTGTGTGTGTGTGTGTGTGTGTCTGTGTGTGTAGGTTTGGCTATTTGAGAGTAATGTGTATTTTCCAATATAATGAAACCGAATATAAAAAACAGCTTACATTTAAAGTACTCATTTGAAGGGCTCGTAAATTGGCCAAATCATGTTAGAGCTACAACTTTAAATGTAATAATGGTAATGTTCATGTAAGAGTTAGTATGGCGGTCTCACGTAGCCAGACCTTTGACTAGACTGCAAAAGGTCGGGTCGATAGCTTATTTTAGCCAAGAACCGCCCACTTAGACAGAAAGAGCTGTTTGACTGATGTGTAAAGCAATCAATCACAGTTCATTTTGCTTATACATGTTAGATACGGGGCTATTATAACAACTATAATAATAATATGATAATAAAAAAAAAATTAAATAAATCATCCATCTACCCAAACAAAAAAAAAAAAAATGTGTTTACACTATGAAACAGTACAAAAATAAGGAAGCAATTCATAAAACAAACCATTATATCTAGTGTAATTGCTGTTAAGTGCCTCAAATAAAACACTGATTATCAAAGATTTGATGTCACTGTCTTGACAAACCTTGGAAAATCCAGTGATTATTTTGCTTGCAACCTGAAGAATAATGCTGTGGGCATTCATGCATTTATAAATATGAATCTGCTGTCATTTCATAGCAATTAATTTGTGTTTTTGGACCAAAATCTTAACCAGTCCTGCAAATTAATGAGCAAACACAAAACCATATGCACTGCTGTTCTCCAGTCCCAAAATCAGGCCACTGGAATTTAATTTCTGTTCTCTTCATATTGTGTACGTGTGAATTATTTATATCCCTATTTTTTCCTCCTGTAACGTCCTTCAAAAGTGGTCCATTGGATGAATTCTCAGCAGTTATCGGCTTTGGAAATCCTTGATGGATTTAGTGTGCTGGCGTGCCTTGTGATGGAAGCGTGTTGTTGAGTGTGGAGCGGGTTCTGATATGTGTAACCACAGATTCGCTGCTTCAGTAAGCAATATAAAGCCTAATTAACTCTGCTGGGACTCTCAGCTCTCAAAGTGGGCCTGAAGGTTCTGAAGAATACCAATAAACTCAGATCAGTGGCGACAGTGTAAAAACACACCCTAACTGCTTACTTTTTCAGTTGAATGAACAGCGGTGCTTTTTATAAGAGCACTTACCTACCTTTAACACCGCATGGCTAAGAAATACAACTCAACTCCACAAAATTCTTTTGTCATACACTTATTTGTTCCTGAAGTAATTATAAAGCCCGTAGTCAAGTGTAACTTGTTTCGGACAGACACAAGAAGGCACTGTCAGAGTCAGGAAAGAGTTTTGCCTGAAGGCCTCTCTAAAATATCCTGTCAAAGAGAATAGACTGATCAATAGTATCCAACAATGTGCTTAAATTTACAATCACAGGCACGGAAACATGTCCACTGTCTGCGGTTAGAAGGAAACCATTAATCAATTTAACTACAGCCTTTTCATCGATCTGACAGGGAGCAAAACCAGACTGCAGTAATTCACATAATTACAGGCTGTGTAAATGACTGCAGTAATATAATTTAACGTTTTAATGTAAACAGTAAATGTAAGGTTAGATGATGGGTGCTGCTTGGGTGTGACTGATGTTTTAGCTTTCTCTGAAGATGTATGGTCAGGCTCTTTCTGAGAGTCCAGTCTCCAGCAGGAGGTTTTAAGGAAGTAAAGTGAGCAAACTTGGTTCAGTTGTCTCCTCTAACCTCGCTGTGAACACACCAGGGGCCTGTCGTAGACAGATCGGTCACTTTTAGTACTCTGCTGAGAGTGACACATCAGTGCAATGGAGTGCAGTTCAGCTGATTCATGCTGATGTGCATTTAGTCCTGAGTCACAAATTCATAAATTCTGATTTTTACATCCCAGTGGCCAAAGTAAGACACAAATAGTAACTTCAAGTGCAGTGAGAAATTGCTGATAAATTAGTGCACTAGTGCATGTGTGTGGGTCAAGTTTTCTTATAATTTGGTGAAAAAAACAAATGTCTCTACAAGGATAGAAAATGTGTACATTATGTATGTATGTACTGTATGTATATATATGTCTGTGTGTGTACTGTATAAAGCAATCATATCTCTTCACAAGACTTTTATTGAAGTGCTCAAATCATATGGATTCATTTTTTGATGCCTTTATAACCTTTTTGGATCTGTTAAGTTTTGGTTACTTTCAATGGAGGAACAGAAACCTTTCAGGTTTCAATAAAAATATCTTAGTTTGTGTTTCAAAGATGAATCAAAGTCATGGGTATGGAATGACATAAGGGTGATTAAATGATGAATTTTTTAATTTTTGGCTGAACTATAACTTAAATAAAGGTACTAAATAATGTGTTAATTACAACCTAAAAATATGTGTGCATGGGGTAGAGTTAAAGGATAGAAAATATCATTAGCTCAGTATAAAAATAGTCTAAATCAATTGAAACTTTCTTCTATGGTAAAAACAAATGTGTGTGTGTGTGTGTGTGTGTGTGTGTGTTCTGAAAGTGAGGAGTGGAGCAGATATCCATTAAAATGGCTAAATCTGTTTTGAAATGCCATGCCTTTTACAGTAGGCTTATATGTCAATTTTCAAGCACTAGACCCTCAAATTTCCATAAAGCTTGCTTAGTTCAGTTGAATAAAAACATTTAGGCATTATAACTTATTTTCCTCTCACAGATATGCATTATGGAAGTGTTTCTCAAGCTTTTTTTTGTCTTATGTTCCCCCATAGCCTTTATCGACAGAAAACCAGAAATATTTTCCTCTCAGTTGATATCATACTGGATATCCTTCAGCAAGATTATTAATATCATTAAAGTAGCCATTATTACAATGATTCACTAAAACAGTCGATACTGCGGGTACTGAAAAACAGGCTCATTAAGTATGTTCCTTTCTGTTTAATGAGACATCTGTGCTTATTTGCCAAAGTTCGGACTTTTCTAGCATAGAAAAACTATCAACACTTTTTAGTTTTATTTAAATCAAATACAATTAAGTTGTAATTTCTGTCTTTAGTCTTAGTTTTAGTTTTACGTCTTAACAGAGAAATGACCCTGTGGTCAGAATCACTGTATCCTGGGACACAAATGTACAATGTTCAAATGTTTTTGGTCAGTAAGATTTTTTAAATGTTTTTGAAAGAACTCACTTATGCTTCCAGTCCCAATAATGCACTTATTTGATGACAAGGTACAATAAAAACAATAATATTGTGTAATATCATTACCATTTTAAATATCTGTTTTCTATTTTAATATGTTTTAAAATGTAATTTATTCCTGTGATGGCAAAGCTCAATTTTCAGGAGCCATTACTCCAGTCTTCAGTGTTGCATGATCCTTCACAAATCATTCTAGTATGTTGATTTGGTGCTCTAGAAAAAAATTCTTATTATCAATTTTTAAATAATTGATAATTGGTATTTTTTTTCCCCAGAATTCTTTGATTAATAGAAAGTTCTAAAGAACAGCATTCATTTGAAAAAGATTTATTTTGAAACATTAAAAACATAAAAAATAAGAATTTTGTGACATTTCTTGAATGGACACCATTGGTGGCGATAAATGATTTCATATATTCATGTAAATGGTCATGTTAGCCTTGACATTGTTGTGACACATTGTATCTTTTTTTTAATATGTGTTTCCACACTGAATAAGTCAGAATAACCTCAGTGTGACCTCCAGTCTGTAATCCGTATTTCTCGGCAGAGATCTGGGGACATAAACCTTTGAACATATGCAGCTATATTAATAGAAGCGTTATGTGCTGTGCATCTCTCTGATGACTGAAGTACAGTGATGATCCCCACCGTTAGGCTGAATAAATAAGCTGCAAGAAGACTATAGGAGCCGCAGCTGAAGTGAATCTGTTAAAGGTTACTGTATTCAAGGTCCAAGTGTGCGATCGACGGTGTGTGTGTTTCTCCACTTACACGTGTTGAGGTACATCAGCGCAAAAGAGCTGTTATGGCACCCAGGTGCACATTGTGGGTGGCGCCCCCCTTTCCAGACCACACACGCGCATGTTTACATATATACGGTGCGTTAACCTATTGAACAGCATAACAGTATGCCTGGGACCCTTTGCTGGCTATCTTACTCTATAAGGGGAGAGAGCAAAGGCAGAGCTGGCCCTCTGTAAACACACATATTACTCTTGTCATACGAAATGGAAAATTTTGTCCTGTCACACTGGCAATAAGCTGACCCGACATTACCTCAACTTCATGAGCCTCAAAGCTCCATAAACATTGCAGCACCGCCGGTGTTGTGCCCAATTATTACCCCCATCAGATTACTACCCCCTAGTATTGGTAGGTTAAGGACTAGGTGTGGGGGAGAGGTTAGGATTAGGCAATCAGGTAGTGTCTTCAACAAGGGGGCTCATAATTTGGCAGGGGGTCAAAATTGGGCACAACACCTACCTCTCCTAAAACATCAGACATGTAAACTACTCCGATTTGCTGATGACATAAGATGAATTCATCTTATGCTGATCACATTAGATGAATTCAGCACAGGACCAAATAAGAAATTCCAGTGCAATTCAGTGAAATGCATGCCATAAGAAACAAGCATATAAAGTATCCATGACAAAAAAAATCTACCTGGTCTTATGACAAGAACATACCTGGGGCACTTTTTCGCTGGTCTCATGGCAAAAACTTACCTGGGGGGCACTTTTTCGTGAGACACGAAACACAGTATGTACCAATAAGTACATATCACTGCAGTTCCCAAAATAAATGAACACTAGAGGCAGGAAAACTCCTTTTCACACAGATTTACAGAGTTTCAAATGATAAAGTGTAATTTTCGCACAATTACTTGAAGAATATTAAGTTATGACTTTAAAACAATTTTAACATGCTGGGAGATTTGAAAACTGATGCTTTTAAATGTTTGCATCGCACATATCCAGCTTCATATCTATGGGTTTTCAAAGACGGTAGGTTTGTTCGGTAGCTCACGGAGTACGGAGAATTACTTAAGATGTGAGGAGCTCTGGTTCAAATCCTGTGTAACTACGGTTTGACAAAACAGTTCAAATCTGCATATAAGGAAGTTCAAATGGCATGGTTGCATCAACAAATGTGTTTTTATATGACTTTTGCATTTGTTAACACTATCGGGTAGGTTTAGGGTTGGGTTTGGTGTAGGGCATATTTCCAAAATGACAGAGCATTAACTTTTAGCAACAGTCCCCAGATATATGAATTCTGAACTGCTGCAATATATTCCTGAAGCAACGTAATAAAAACACAGCAATCAGGTAATGACACAAACAGACCCAAAATATCAGTGGAATGCAATTTATGCTGCGTTCCAGGCAGGTTTTTGAGCCCGTAAGTTACAACTTCAAACCACGACTCACGACTTTGTAGCGTTCCAGGCAAGTCACGGCAAACTGCCTGGGCACAAGGAATTGTAGCTAGATTATTAATTTTATTGCAACGTTATATTGTCCTAAAGTCTATTTCTCACTGTGTACCACTTTCATAAACACACCGCATCCATAGGAAATATTATCCATAGGGGCTGCCATAGTTGTTTTGCGGGCTATGTGACGTCAGAGCTCGGAACTGGGAGTACATCAATCTAGTACGAGTTCACGGGTGGGAAGTCACGGGTTTGACTGCAGTTCCGGTGCACTTTCACGGGTAGAAGGTTGGAAAAACACGGGTTATGGGTTTCCTGGAACGCGGCATTAGACTCTGTAATTCTTAAATAAAATGACAAATGATTTTTAAAATTAAAAATAAATTTCATTAAATGTAATAATAATCAAAAAAATCTGAACAACCTTTGTCCTCATCACACCATAAAAAAATTAATAATTTTTTTTCACATTGGAACAGATTTGGAGAAATTTAGCATTACATCACTTGCTCACCAATTAGAGTCCAAACTAGAATGGGAGTTCAAACAGCTGATAAAAGCATCACAACAATCCACAAGTAATCCACACAACTCCAGTCACTCAAATAATAGATTGTGAAGCAAAAATCGGCATGTTTGTAAGATGTTTTAATTTTAAACCGTCGCTTTTTATGTCTATAATCCATAATAACTCTTCCTCCAGTGAAAAAATCCATCCCCTGTTGTCCTCTCACATCAAAATTCATTGTCATGTTTGTTTAGAACTGTTTTGGACTGCTTTCACTTGATCTGGACACATTTGTCCCCTGATTTAGACAAAACAGCTTTTTCAGTGGAGAAATAAATATTATAGAAGACCGGTTAAAACATCCTGATGATGAATTTGTTCATTACAAACATGCAATTGTTATTTGATGTTAATTGATGTAATGGAATCATATTGCTTACTTGTGGATTATTGTGATGTTTTTATCAGTTGTTTGGACTCTTATTCTGATGGCACCCATTCACTGCATAGGATCCATTGGTGAGCAAGTGACATAGATGAAGAAACAAATTTATCTACACCTTGGATGTCCAACTAATTTTAACTATTCCTTCAAATATTCTGTTCTTGATATATTCTAAGGTATATATTTTCTGAAAACAAGTCAGTGTATCTGGTTTAAAGGAGGATTAGATATTTCACAAGCAAAAATACCAAAATTCTGTTTTTAAAATATTTTTAGCCAGTCACAAGTTTTGAAAGGGTGACTTTTGCTGTTCACACATGTACAGAAAGTTGATTCCACCATTGGGGTGTGAGGACAGCAAAGTGCTTAGTCTTGTTGCAGGGGCTATTTGAGGTGAAAGTGTGATGAGGCCCATGGAAGTGGTTGGTCAAAGTGGGAGTGTCATGGTTCTAGGCATCAGTGAAGAGCAGTGTGAGGGCTCTTTGAACTGAAAGTGTCATTGCTCACTGAGTGAAGAGGAGCTGCATGCTGTGTCATTATGATGTAGCTTCACACGCTCTTGATGTGCTTTATAGGGCATATTCAAATGAAGCTTGGACACAGCTTTGTCACTGATCATAAAACAGCCTCCATTGGCAGAGCCAGAAGACCATAATTGAGTATTAAACATTCACTGACACAAGGAGCACACTGTAAAACATGTTGCGCAGTTATTGACCCTGGAGAACATTTACAGCATATCTAAATGCCTATTAATTCACATGTCATCACTGACCTGCCACTATTAATGATCATGACTCATACACAATGATTTATTTATAGCATCTAAAAAAAAAAAAAAACCTGCCCTAACAAGCTGAGATGCAAATAAACATTTATCAGCACACACCAGGCAGAAAGGAAAACATTACAAAGCATATTCATTCACAAAGCTCCACTGAATACCTTTGGGATATTTCAATTTTCAGTCCTCCAAGTCCACATAAAGATATTTTGGGCCATTTTTACAGCATTTCTTCAGGTTCATATATTTGGACTGTTCCCCTTCAGGAACTCGAGCTGCATCAAAAATACTTTGGGAACGCCCCTGTGTGCCCACGCTCTGAATCTCATATGAAAATAGTCCAAAGGAATGGAGAAATGTCACGGACGGGGTGACGTAGAGACCAGAGAGCTTAAAAGCGCATCCGAAACAAACAGCGTTATCTTCTGTGTTTTCAGCAAGCACTCTGTGTGAAATGTGTCAGTCTTATTTATTGTTGTTTGTATTAACAGTGCACAATCACCTCTATATGGTGAGCTGAACAGACAGCACTTTAGATAATATGTTCTTCTCTGCCCATGCTAAACATTACGGGTGTGAATGCATGCGATCGTTGTGTTGTTGTTTGGGAGGGGAGCACTTCTTGAAAGGGCTGATTGTGCATCATGCTCCCGCCGTGAATGCTTCGCTCCCGTCGGGTACACTTCGAGGAGCGTGTCTGTGTTTGCAGTCTCTGCGATTCCTGTCCCACTGTTGCTGAGCCACGGCAGCAATTGGGATCGCAGGGATCCATATGAATCTAACACTCTCTCTCTGGATTTGGACCTCCAAGGAGGTCTATAGAGCAGCTATATACCGATATAGCTGCTCTAAAGACCTCCTTGGAGGTAGCGAGCCTTTCAGGACTTCTACATTTCCGGACGGAAGCTGAGAGATAAACTCGCTGTGCCCTGAAGCATCAGGGGTGGCAGGGTTAACGGAACAATCTCCTGAGGGCACTGAGGAGAGACGGGCCCCTGTGTGATGAGGTGTACACCGCTCTTCCCCAGAGGGGCCTGCCCTCAGACATCCTGAGCCATGGGCATCAGGACTTTTTGGCTGAAGTCTCCTATTGAAAAAGAGGTCCTTAGACCCGTCTTCAACTTGGAAGACTTAGACTGACACAACCAGAGCCTGCTCAGGCCAGGACCCAATGAAATAGGGGAGGCTTCAGGGCATTGAGGCAGCAGCTCTAAATACACTGGAGGCCAGTCTCGAGAGACTGGTTCCCTTAGGCTAAGTTCACACTACAGGACTTTAAACGTCAGCAGATCGCTGTGCTGTTCAGGCTACATGACTTGATTGTCTCTATTGAAGTTGTTGTGGTGTTCACACTACTCGACACTACGCAAAAGCTGACAACAACTCTGTCACCCAACAACTCTACACAATCACCAAAACACGTTTTGTCATGAAAACACAAGTGAGAAGATGAACCGTAATGACACAAATCAAGAAGTGAAACAGGAGTTGTTTATTTGAAAATGGACATCGGAAAGAAATTAGTGCTGCAAGCTGTTTGCGTGATGATCTGTTCTGAAAAAAATTTGCTCCATTTCTTGTTTCCAAACATTTCTTAAAGCCATGTTTTTCTTCAGCTGACCTAAACCCATGCTTTACTCTCTCAATGGCTGTACTGTAGCTTGTTGAAACACTTAACACCACGTGATGTCGAGTCAGGTGACATGCTAGATATTCGTTTGGCGTCTGCGAGGCATCGGTAACGTGTCAGCGAGCCTCTTTGATGCATCACTGAGAAGTTCACACATAAAGATCGGTGAGCGCCGATCACCCAACAGCGCCACCACAGCCCAACCTGTCAGCGAGCTCATTAACTTGCAATTCGGGCTTAAATCGGGCTTAAAATCCTGTAGTGTGAACTTAGCCTTAGTACATCATCTGGCAGCATGGAAGCTTCTGTCAAATGTGTCTCATTGGATCCTGCACACTGTAGAAAGAGGCTACAAGATTCAGTTTGGGTTGCATCTGCCTCTATTCAAAGGGGTGTTTCCCACTCTGGTGGGCTCCGAGCAGGATGGTGGGCTCCGAGTTCCTGAAGGCTAACTCTGCTTGTTTTGGATGCGCGTTTAAGCTCTCTGGTCATACGTCATCCCGCCTGTGATGTTTCTCCATTCCTTTGGACTGATTTCACATGTAATTCAGAGCCTGGCCACACAGGGGCATTCCCAATGTGTTTTCGACGCAGCGTCTAGTTCCCTCTGGGTAACCTAGAGACGTTTTGCATGAACTACTAGCTTTAGGTCTTGCAGCAACAATTCATTTGGGTTTAGGCTAGATCTTTGTTTTTTTGTTAAAGCCTGCTGTGTCATATTTGGCATGAAAAAAAACTCTAAATTATCAACATATAATTCCCTTTGCCAAAAAACCTGGTGTACACACTCTTCTACTTGCCCTATGCCCCCTGACTGATAAAGTAGTTCATACTTTTATAGAAAGTAAAATCTTTTAAATAAAGTTTAATTCTAAAAACATTAAGATCAGTTGGATAAAGTCATAGGTACTGGATGGACTGATTTCTCCATCCAATATTAACTTCCCATCAGTGACTGACAGACCCAGACATCTTCATAACAGGATACTCCATGCACAATGCATTGCAGTTGTGATGAGTTTGTTTTGTCTCATTATTATTCTAACGGCTGTCTGAATGATCCAGGTGGCATTTAATAACTTTGTATATGTGGCGATGTTTCAAAGTGCAGTAATTTTGTTTTTGGGATTCAAAGCATTCCGCTAACTCAATGAAATAATAACCATCAACATCAAGCAATTCAAGACAGACATTTAGGTGTTATTCTGCAGTTCTGTGTGACCCTCTGAAATACCCAACGTGTAGCGATGGTGGTGAATTCTTTAGTTTGTATACTAATGGCTATAACTTCCTGATAAAAAGTAAAACTATGGACCATTTAAAATAAATTGTAAGCCATAGATCAAAAGAATCTAATAGTCTATGAAACATACTGGAACATTTAAAGGGGTCATATGATGCGATTTTAAATGTTCCTTTCTCTTTGGAGTGTTACAAGCTCTTGGTGAATAAAGAAGAGCTGTAAAGTTGCAAAGACTAAAGTCTCAAATCCAAAGAGATATTCTTTATAAAAGTTGAGACTCCCCCCTGAAACGGCTTGTTCTAACACTCCCCCACATATCTACCTCAGTATGTGGGAAGATTTGCATAATGCCGCCCAGATGTTCATGCAAAGAAAGAAGGCGTACCTTCTCGTTGTAGTATTGTTGTTGCTGCCACTGCCATGTCGTATATAATCTGTGTTTTTCACTGTGAAAGCGAAACTACTTTGTTTGGCCTTCCAAAAGAGGACGATATCCGCTTTGTCATGCCTTGGGCTGATCTGTGCTGGTCGCTGAGGAAATACATCAACTTTGCACTGTGGATTGCAGAATGGGCTTTCACCGTGGACAAAGCAGAGTCCAACCCAGGGTCGTCACATGTGGTTGCCGCATGCACAAGGTACGCTCCTTCGTAGAATCTGCCTCAAGCTGCCCGCCTCTGCTCACTCAAGCTAACCGCGGCTCACTCTAGACTGCGGCTCACTCTAGGCCTCCGGCCTCTGCTCACTCAAGCCAACTGCGGCTCACTCTAGACTGCGGCTCACTCTAGGCCTCCGCCCTCTGCTCACTCAAGGCCGCGGTTCACTCTAGACTGCGGCTCACTCTAGGCCTCCGGCCTCTGCTCACTCAAGGCTGCGGTGTGTGATGCTGTTTCATTGAGAAAGTGAAACTACTTTGTTTTTGCCTTCCAAATGAAGACACGACTAGAAATTATTTTTATATCACATTTATAATGGGTTTTATGTTTATGTCTCATCGCCCCGGCCGGACAAGGCATCACAATATGTTAAGAGGCGTAACATTTCCGTCACATGCTTGAGGCATTCGGCCAATCACAACGCGCTGGTTAGCTGGCCAGTCACAGCACACCTCACTTTTGAGAGCGATGAACCTTGTAAAAATCGATGCGTTTCAGAAGGCGGGGCATAGAGGAGAAACAATAATGTACAGTAGGCTATGTGGAAATAAATTTATTTTTTTTAACTTTAAACCGCATAAAGACATTTCATTACACCAAATACACAAAATAATGTTCTTTTTAGCAGCATCATATGACTCCTTTAAGATACCTATTAAAAGGTTTGCATTATTTTTCAACAGAACCGCACAGTAGGCATTAGATTGCTATGCTCATGAAAAGCAGAAAAAAAGAAGAAGATTTAGTTTAAAATTGATGTTTATTCTTTGATGAATAACATCCACTATATGATTTAGACAATCAGCTCACATTTAGCTAAATAAACACAATTCCACTGTGATAAATGGGTCTCAAACTCCCTCATGCTCATAGGTCTTGTTGTTTTAACAAAATCTATCATTTTAGCATTTTAGCATCCATAAATCAGAGAATCCGTCACAGTAGACTTTTTGTGTAATGGATGTTAGGTTTGTGTCAAGTGTGTTTATCTTTTGTTAAAAATGTGTTCCCAGTGAGATTTGCTGTCCAAAAAATGTACAGTGAATAAATAGTGGCATTATAGTTGACTGATTTGTGGTCGGACTGATTAGATTTGACTTTTGTTTCAGCTTTGAGAGAGAGAGAGAAAGAGAGAGAGAGAGAGAGAGAGAGAGAGAGAGAGAGAGAGAGAGAGAGAGAGAGAGAGAGAGAGAGAGAGAGAGAGAGAGAGAGTTGTGCTACCTGACAGAGTTCAGGATGTACTCGCATATGGGATAGAATGACCTAGTTACATACTCTCTAGAGGAGAGGAAAGTGTGTGTGTGTGTGTGTGTCTGTCTGCTTCTTTCTTTCTGAGAGATGAGGTGTAAGAGCATTGTGTAGTGAGTATAGGGGCTGTTACATATCTGTCAGGGCACAGGGAGGTGAGGCCTGGTCTCTACAGCCGCCACTGGTCCAGTAGCTCCTTACATGCTCATTGAAAGTATTTTAAGTTTATCGAAAGTAGATAGACTGCTTACACTACCGTTTAAAACTTATGGGTCAGAAAATGTTCAAATGTTTTTGAAAGAAATCTTTTATGCCCACAAAGGCTGCATTTATTTAGTAAAAAGTACAGTAAAAACAGTAATATTGTGAAATATTATTTAAAACTATTTCCTATAATAATATATTGTTTTTTAATATACTACTGTTTTGTATGTTTTTCTATTTTAATGTATTTTAAAATGTAATACATTAAAACTATTCCATTTATTTAATATATTGTAAATGTAATATATATTTATTTTAATTTTGAAAAAATTGAAAAAAACAAACAAACAAACAAACAAACAAAATCTATAGTGAACAGTTGAATAGTATTGTATATTTCATATGATTTCAATAAATAACATTATTCTTATTTAGGATGTCAATAAAGTAATGGTCCACCATTTAGATTTTTTATAATAAAGAAATGTGCAAAAAACTCATTGGTGCATTCAAGTCATGTCGGAATGCTACTGATCATAATATGTTTATATAAAAAGTAGTAATTAATGTCAACAGTACAGTTTAATTTTGTGCATTTGATGTACTTTTAATGTAAAAACGTGCCAGAAAATACTCATTTAGTTATGAGGATGCAGACTTGTGCAACCAAACTACATTTCCCATGGTAGCTCAGGAATAATAAAATATTTCAATAAAATGTCAATTACACAGCGAATGTGAATAATTTGCATTGTTGCTTTCGAGTTTCCCGCCTTACTATGTGAAAAAGAGAAAAGAGTTACCTGAAAATACTTTGTAGGAATGCTTTATTACTACAAAAATCACTTTAATGCATATAGTCATCATAATTCTGATTTCCAAACTCATTAATATAAAGTTCCCTGGCACACATAATATTTACTCTTTTAATGTGGCAGTAACATTTATAACTGCAGCTGCCCTAAACGGGCTCACAGGTATTTCAAAGGATCATTAATCTCCAAATGGGTAACTTTAAATGAAACCCTGTATTTTTTACATAAAACCACCAAACAGAGCAAGTAACAGAACTATAACCCATATTAACTCTAAATAATATTTATTAATATTCCACCTCCCACATCTTGCACAGAGCTACTTATTATCTATTCAAATGCAGTAGCCAATGACTGCCTCTCTAAAGCAAAATGAGCAGTAGCAGACATGACATTGTTTTCTTTGCCGGTTGCACATTTGTTGCATTTCATTGCAAAAAAAAAAATAATATAAATATAAATATAAATATAAATATAAATATAAATATAAATATAAATATAAATATAAATATAAATATAAATAAAAACGAATAAAAAAACTTTTAAAAAAATAACGTATAAAAAAAAGAAGAAAAACAAATGACAGGAATATGGCAGGAATGTCATTCAGGTCATGTCAGGTCAAACAGACTCTCTCCTAATGATGGACATTCATAACACATTGCTGGTGTTATTGAGATAAAATGAAGGGTAAAAAGTGTGTCCTCAGACTGATGTTTATACTGCTCATCCCTGACTCATTATTTTCATGTCACACCATTCCACTGCATTTCACTGATGGTGTCATGATAGGGCTTGAGGGAACAGCTGCTCTCTGTCAGTGAGACTTCTTGAGGGCTGCAGGACCAATGGACGGTCACTCGAACTGCTGATTGATGAATCCGTGGGACAATTCTTTTCTTCAGAGCAGCCAAGACAGACACTTCACCATGGCAACCTGACAAAGCAAGTTAGACCTGTTAAAATCATTTCTTGTCCTGAATACTATTATGTTTTGATCACGTCTTTGTAATTTTCTGTCGGTATGTTTATGTAATATTATGACAATTACCGCTAATGTTCTAAAGGCCTGTTAAAACCAAGGACGATAATAACTATAAAGTTTGAAAAATCATTCTAATTCTATAAGAATAGAGAAGTTCACACCACAATCATGATAATGATAATGACACAGAGGATTGATATCATCCAGTCAGAATCCACCCAACTTTAAAGAGCTTAAGCATTTAAAGTGGCAGACATTTTTATAGTTTTCATTCTTGGAGTGAACAGGCTTCAACAAAGTGCATCAATGGCACTTTTCAAACACCTGAATCTGCAACACCACACTAACTGATTAATAAGCCCAGTTGCATAGCTAAAATAGCTAAAGGGAAATATTAGAAAATTCACTCAAAAAAATGTATTTGTCATTTACTCACCTGTTCCAAACCTGTATGACTTTCTTCCATGAAGCTCAAGGGGACGTTTTAAAGGAATACTTAATGCGATAGTTCACCCAAAAATGAAAATTGATGTTTATCTGCTTACCCCCAGGGCATCCAAGATGTAGGTGACTTTGTTTCTTCAGTAGAACACAAATTATTTTTTAGCTTCAGGCGTTGCAGTCTCTCAGCAGTACAGTGCTTGGCAATGGTTGCAGAATCTATAGCCAGGGACACACCAAGCCGACAATTGTCTGTTTGCCATTGTCGGGCCGACGGCGAGCGATGGTCGGACTAGTTTATTTGGTGTGTTCCACGTCAGCGGCATGTTGAATCGGCGTCAGGGACGTCGGGGACATCGGGGCTGTCGGCAAGAGTGAGAGCTCTGATTGGATGTTCAGTGCTGCGAACGAGTCAGTGCCCGAGAATTAAAGCAAAAGTGATGAAAACAAGCATGTGAATGAAAGCGGTACAGACAGAAGGCTGTTTAAATGTTACGTGATCTTTCCCAATCATTTTAATACGTAAATGTTTTCATAACAATATGAGCTGCTTAAAATAATTAAAGTTATCAACGTTACTGATTTTCAAAATGGTAAGCAAGTGCTGCTTTGTTTACATTTCGTATAACTGCTTTTATCTTGTATATCTTTGTTTCGGTTTCTCCTTTTGAATGACGAATATACGTATACTAACAATAGCTGCTGATATGAACAGCTCATTTCTCTCACGCATGCGCAGAACGCACGTGTTAGTTAGCCGTCGGCTGTAGTCTGTGCAGTGTGTTCCAGTGCAGCTTTTTGGTCCGACGCTGCCGACGCAAGGCGAGAACACCGTCAGCTTTCATCGCCGTTAGTTCTTTGAAGTCGGCTTGGTGTGTCCCAGCCTTAAGAGAGAGAAAAAAACATGCACAGAAACATCCAAATTAAACCTTGCAGCTTGTGACAATACATTGATGTATAAAGACATAAAACAATCGGTCTGTGCAAGAAACTGAGCAGTATTTATATCGTTTCTTTACCTCTGATTCATGCAATGTCTGAACTGTTAGAACTCTTGTGAACACACTTCACAGAAGTTGACATTCCTTCTGTTAAAGAAAATTCTGTAGACAGAACAGCAGCATGGCCTTCTCCAGCAGCGATGTACTTATCATTGGCCCCTCTCGGCACCAAGGTCAACGAGTTTGCTCTGGGGCACTGGGAAGGTTATGACTTCTGCATTTACATTTGCCTGGACATGCCACGGCTTGTCAGAATTTGCAATGCCACAAGTTGTAACAGGGTTCAGGGGTTGTGGTGTTATGTTGTCACAACATAACTCGTAATGACCGACAGATAGGGAAAGTCTTGGTTATATGTGTAACCCTTATTCCTTGCAGGAAAGAAAGCCCAACTCTGATCAGGCATCTTCGGGGGTCTTCTTGGCGAGAAGAACACCAGTCAGCGAACAGACTCCATTTGAAGACATAAGCTCGCCTGGAAGGAGGGAGCTAGTTGATGTGCCAAAGCAGCTGAGGCACTGTCTAGGACCTCAAGGCTGCCTGCCTATTGCATGTAGTGCCCCAGCCTGTCCTTGCATGTAGTGCCCCAGCCTGTCCTGTCCTGGCAGGAGGACTTTCACATCGGGGCAAGATGTGTTTGATGGTCTCAGTCTGCTTCTGGTCTGCTGAGAACTGCTTGGCAAAACCCTCGACAGTGTCGCCAAACAGGCCAACCTGGGATATGGGAGCGTCAAGAAAGCGGACTTTGTCAACGTCTGTCAACGTTTCTCTTTAGGGGTCAAAATGATGGGTTTTCATGTTTTCCTTTATACTTTAGTGTGTTTTGTAGCTGATTGTGCATGTACAAGATCTGCAAAGTTACAAAGCTCAAAGTCTCTCACAAAAGGAATTTTTCTATCTAAAAGAGAAGGCTGATCCAGACTGGCTGAAAATGCGTTGATTGAATTCTCCCTCACATATGTCACTAAGTTGAAAATTCTTGCATAATACCACCCAAATGGATGCAAAGAAAGAAGAAGTGGTTTCAGGTAAAGCAATAATGTTACCCCCATGTCATGGAGACGCTTTGTGTTTCTATGTGAAAGCAAAAGCACTTTTCTTGGCCTTCCGAAAGTGGACACAATTAGGAGTCAGTGGTTAACATTTATTTACGACACTGTCCCAGAACAGTACAACCCAAACGTTCGAGTATGTGCAGCACATTTTATGGAGGAAAGTTTCCTGAACCCTATTTAAAAAAAATGGGGCAATTCCAACTTTGCTAGGACAATCTGCCCAGTTTACCTCACTTTGGAACATTCATTCACAGATTTGTGCTTTGCAACGTCTTCACACACGGACAAGTGTGACATCATATACCTTTGTAAATAAATAAAATTTAAATTTATGTCTCGCACACTTCAATGCACTTTGAATGGAACGTATACGTTTGCTCAAAACTGGAATCATGGCGGAATATCCTGTGATGTCCACTTTGCAAGGCACTTATGTATATTCAAATAGAACAAATGTCTGAAGCGATAAGAGAAACATACAAAATGTGCAGAGCAGGGGGGCGCGAGGACTGGAATTGACATGACAAACATGATTTACTATGTTTTCTGCTTTACACTGGACGTTCAAGTAGAGCTGAAGCAGGACACCCCTGTTGTGATATAGTAAAACTGACGACATTATTATCTGTTCTTATAATTGCTTTGGAAGCTAAAGCTCACGATTATGGTAAGTCTGACACATGACACATGCTTGAGATGTTCAGGCAATCACAACGCACTGGGCCAGCTGGCCAATTAGAGCACACTGTGCTTTTCGAAGGAGGGGTTTTGTAGAAATATATGACCCCTTTAAACTCAGACATGATAGGGACTCCCAAGTAAGACCCCTAATGTATTAACATAATTTGTGGTGACCAACAGATAGGGAACTTTGTTTAGAGTTTTGCAAAAGCTTTGTTTTACAATAGCAAACTAAACATAGTTTAAAGCATGTAATGTGCTTGTAGGTTTGCAGACTTGGTCTAAAGATTAGGTATATGAATAAATGGTTTCACTGACTGGGCCTCAAGTACCACTTTTAGTGTCTTAGCAATTTTGAAAAACTATAATGAAGCAGATTATCAGTTAAAGCAGGCAAAAAACTAAATTGCAGACATGTTTGTTACCGTGTTGTGCAGCTAAAACAAACCCCTTGAGCAAAAACAGATCATTATTATGTTCAATTTTTAAATTCTGACATTGTGAAAAGTTATCAAAGAATTCAACTAGCAGGATGATGTCACATGCTCAATAATTTGAAAATCTTTGCTATATATACACAAGATCTGTAATGGGTCTTCATCCTGAATTGAACTTCCTGTCATCAGAGACAAACTAACTGTCACTACACAGAGTGCTTCCTGCAAGAGAGATGTAACGCCACGAAAGAAATATCGATCACATGTGTCTGACTGGAGATTCATGTAACTCTATAAGCCTTTATCATCCTACAGAGTAAGATGTTACTCAGTAACAGAATCAATACCCACCGCTTCTCCCTCCCCCATTAGAGCCCATTAACGGTGAGAAGTAGGCTGCCGGTGAAACGTTCTACCTAAACTGCCGTCGTTAGTAGAGACTCAGACTCGTTGTCAGTTCTGTTCTGATTTCACCCCACAGCTGATGAATCAGTCAAACGGAGAATGTCAACAGGCCACCAGTCCTTTCTGCCACCCAGGGGACAAGCCCATTTCTCCCAGGCAGAGGATTGATTGGGTTGCTTTATTTCAAGCACTTCTTTTACCAAGGAAGATCAGAGTTTCTTGACTGGCTTTGGCTCCTGTCTGCTGTGGGACTGATTTCTCCACGGCTGTCGTAGTGTGTTAAAGATTGTGCCAAACAGGTTGTTCATTAGCACCGAGCTAGTCAGTCTGTGCCAGGATCACCAAGTATCATTTGCTGATACAATAGAAGATGTCAGTGCAAGCTTAGACTTAGGAAAATGAGATAAGACTCTGATAGTGTTAAATATTAAAGATAGCATGATAAGTAGTTTGATTGACATTTTTTTTTATATTTATATATGTACTTAAAGGAACAGTTCACCAAAAATTAATTTTGGGACCCTCATGTTGTTTCAAATACATATGGCTTTCTTCTGTGGAAAACAAAATAAGACAATTAAGGAGATTGGATTGGAGTGTAAACAAGAGAGCAATGTTGTATAGTGAAAGTGAAAGTGACGTACAGCCAAGTATGATGACCCAAGCTCAGAATTCGTGCTCTGCATTTAACCCATCCAAAGTGCACACACACAGCAGTGAGCACACACACACCGTGCACACACACAAGAGCAGTGGTCATGGAGCAGTTGGGGGTTCGGTGCCTTGCTCAAGGGCACCTCAGTCGTGGTATTGCCAGCCCAAGACTCGAACCCACAACCTTAGGGTTAGGAGTCAAACTCTCTAACCACTAGCCCACGACTTCCCCGCAAAGTGACCCACAATTTTACGGTACTCCTACTACTAATATTATTAACATTATTAATAGTAATAATAATGATAACAATAATGTTTTTAATAACAATAATAATAGTGTTTTCACTTTTATTAGATTTTTTTATTATTTAGCATTTTTCATCACATTGTGTTATCATATATATGAATTAAATTATAAGTATTACAATTTTATATATATATATATATATATATATATATATATATAAAAATGTTATATATATTTTGTAATTCTAATTTTTTTAATGGTTTGTACTCAAAGGGGGTTGTGCCGTTAATATAATTTCTAATGAAATATTTTGTATCCAAAAACAAAAATACAAAATAAAAGCATTTTCACGAGCGGTCTCAGACCTTTGGACCCCTATATAGTCAGAGAAAACAAAATATCTTGTGGTATGGTCTATTTTATAACATTTAGGCACAGCACATGTACAGATGCACACAAGCTCAAACAATGCACACCCTCGCTTTGTCTCTTTTGCTCTCATGGTGTCTCCTGTGGTTTTGGCGCAGGGCCGGTGCGTGTAGGCCATGTGTGGGTTAAGCAGGAAGAGTCAGGGGCTGAGAGCACTTTGACTGGATCCTGTCTAGTTGTGTTCCCCGGCAGGGCTGCTGAGCTTGGTGTATAGAATCAGTGCACTTGACTGTATCTAAGCAACCATTCATTAATGTGGCCGACCCTGCATGGGGCTTTGTGAGTCTCAGTTCAGAGATGTGTGCTAGTCACCATACAGAGTAGTTAAGAACCAGTGATTACTGAAAACATGTCCCCACAGGTGCTGTGTAGAAAGCTGGCATGGTGGCGTTGAGCACAGATTTAACAGAATCAGGGTCTTTCAAAGTACTTGTGCCAGCAAAAATTTGATTTATTTTTTAAATTAGGATACAAGGAGCAATATGAGGCTGTGGTGTTTTTCATGTTTTGTCAATATACTGCATTTTCTAAAAATATTTGAACAGCTGTGAGGGGTTGATTTTAACAGTTCATTAAGCAGTAAAACTGTAATTATAGCTCCATCAGAAAATTGCTGGTGGCTATTGGATTTTTCTGTAATATTTCTGTAATATTATATTTTGAAGAGAAACCAAACAGAGAGAGAGAAAGAGAAAAAAAAATCTAACCAGAACCCAAATCTAAACTAAAATTCAACCTGAACCAACAGGGCTGGCTCACACAGGTGTGCTGAATCTCAGGTGGCCTGATTGAAATAGCAACAAGAAAGACACTACTGGTTCCAGCACTCAACCTTTATGCTGAGTTGAAAACATTTGAAGTCCACTTGAATTATTAATGATTGCCCTTGGCCATATTCCCAAGATAGAGTGGACAAAGGAAACTGTATTTAGGATGGACTGGAAAACTAAAACACAGACTGGTAGAACATGCCTTGCATAGAGGAGTTTGGGAAAGCTGTGAGAAGAAAAGACATGAAAAATAAAAATATGCAGGGTGGAAGAAAGGTAAAGAATATAAAGATAAGTAGGGAATGAATCTTGCTGTGTATTTGTATGAAAAGACCAAAAAATCCACTGCTACGTAGGACTGAATTTTAGTGTACTGAATTTTAAATACAAAAAATTTACTAAAGACATAAGTCAGATGGAGCATGAGAAGAAACAATGTTATGGAAATAGCCATTGAGCTTCACTGAAATAAGAAGTTAAAAATCTGAATATGTAAAAAGTAAGAGGTTAGAAACCTCTAGAACTTTTCCAGAAGTCAAGCTCTTCTTTGTATGCATGGAAACATGAATTGTAACCATCTGGGAATACCCCTAGAGTGACAAATGGGGATCTTTAGCTCTGAACTGACGTTTTCATGTGCCTTTGGGTTTTATGCTTTTATTTTTGAAGTTCTCTGGCTCATGCATGGACTTGTTGATTGTTTCTTCTTCCCTCTGTTTTAGCTGTATCCACATGTATCTTGCTTACTTACAAGTCCAAGTGTTTAAATACCCTCTCGTTTCTTTAGCGTGTTGTCAGATCTTCTTTTTTAATATGCTGTACATGTTTTAGGTGAGTCTTGGTTCCTTAGTGCTTGTGGTTTTTATAGTTTGCTTTGGGAATAAAGATGTACTGGGGTTCAAACTACTATTCATCAGAGCCCCTTGTGACAGACTAAATAAATAACTAATGCTGTTTGTCCTCCAAATTGACTTTAACATCTTCACATCTTGAGCCATTGTTTTGCTTCAGATTCCATCTGAAATCGCACAGTCTACCTAGACATAAACAGTCCCAGTGAGCATGGAGATAGGAATAAAAAAATAAAAAAATAAAACAATCTATTGTATATATCTCTCATCCATCATCCAAAGCAGGTAATCTCATCCTCTCAGAAATGAGTTTACTTGAGGTGGCAAAGCATCAGGGTGCAGTTATTACAAATTGGTGACATTTGGGAAAAGTTTGTGTGAATCTACAGTATATGCAGTTCCTTCAAAATTTTATACTGTCCATGTGTGCGAGTGTTTCATGCACATAACAACTCTTCAACGAACACAGCACAAGCCGCAGTGTCAGATTTGTCAACAAATGACTCTAATGAAGTGATTCTTTTTAATGAGTCAATCAAAATCCACAACAGAGCTTTGTAATCACTCATGAGTTATCCACTTGAATCAGACTCACTTTTTCAAACAGTTGCTGAGTGATTCCCTCACTGAACCCCATCGGGTCTGAATCTTGAACAGGGCACCATTACTGGGATATATTTACTTTAGGTACACTAGACTTACATTGACCTGTTTTTTTATTTATTTTATTTTAACATAAATGTTTCCATTTCATGCATTGCAACGAATTTAGCCAATGACTAGTTTTCATCCACGGTCCTTTGGCAGGAAATTATAATCATAGGTAAACATAAAAACATAAGACAACAAACACATACAGTAAAGTAATACGTATACACATCCTATCAGAGTCTAAAAAAGAACAGTAAAGATAGCACCCAGTTAGACCACAACCATGTCAGTATTTACAGAGTTGAGCTGATTTTAAATAAGATTTATTTTTAGTTTAAAAATGTCAATAGATGTGCACATCCTTATGTCTTCTGGTAGAGTGTTCTAATGAACAATAGCTTTTACTGAGAAAGACGATGATCCAAAGACAGAATGAGGAAAAGGAACAACACAATCACTAGTAGATGACTATCCAATCTAGTAGATCTTACAGAGATTGTAGAACGAAAATGCACAAAATCCCAAAGTATGGAAGGGGCCAAACCATTTTTTTATTTTTTTTTATTAATTTTTTTTTTACTGATTGGTTGTTAATATGGCAATGTAATCAAAGATTCATAGTTGTAATAATAAAAATAAATAATAAACAAAATATTTTCATAAATATATTATAATATAAATATTACTATTATAATAATATTTTGTTTGTTTAGCATATTTTACCAAAGGAACCATAATGAACTTTTTAATTCTGCATATAAACAAACAAATGTAGAGATGTCACAGATAACACTAAGCATAATTTAATAAAACAATAAATTAGACTATTCTTGAGGGATATGCTTTTAATACTTTAAATATATTTTAATAAGATGCTAAAAAGCCATGCATTAATTATTCATACAGGTTTTCTTTCAAGCATCCCTCCTATGCTATACTCTGGTACACATTTACATGATGATGTGAATGCATGTTTATTACCACTAAAAAAGCAACCTAATGTAGTTAATCAATCATTTAATAATAATATTTCTGATGACATCAATAATAACCACCCCTGTGTTTTTATCTATCCTTACTAATGAATGTCCTTTTGTACCCTCATGCTGACAGCTTCTACTGTCTTCTATAAAATGTGAATAGAAGTCAGTGTCAAACAATTAGCTTGATTACTTGTCATTTAGAGAGTGCTATTCATTCAGAATGCCTTCCCAGTACGTTAACTGCAGGTGCAGTCCAATAAATCAACCTAGGGTTAAGATGTCTCAGTGGTGCACAATGGTGATAAAGCAGTGACTCTTCAATTTATATAATACCTCTTGAAGCTTAATAGTACTTTACAAAGTCAAGAAAACAGAAATGGGGAAAATTCAACTTAAGTTGGAAGTTGTGTTTTGGTACATGAAACTGTAGACCATCTCTGACCTGCAAAAACTAGCTTAAGGTGGTCAAACCTGCTTTTCTGGCTTGACATACAGTACAGTAAATGCATTTTAGCAGTAAAGTTTAGATAGATAGTTATACTCTCTGTGGATTTACATATACCTGGGGTGCTTGGATTAATTAGCATATCCTGAGAGTTCAGTCTATTGGAGACATCTTTGCTTGAGGCAAAGATATACATAAAAGCATACACAGATTAAACATTGTTATGTTTCATCATGTATGGTCATGTATAACTGACAGCAGTATATTGTGTTTCAGTGCTTTATTCTGTTGGGAGGTTGGTTGGTTTTCTGCTTAATGAGAGCATGTTGACTCTTCCCCACCAAAGTGCTGGATGACCAACTTTGACGATTTAATAAGGTTTAATCATTTCCAAATTACCTATCCATTGTCTCTGTCCTATGCACCAACTAAACATATATCAAATATATCATCCATCACTAACAAAAATGGTCACAGGGCAGTGACTGCACATGCAAAAGCCAGAAAAAAGCAGAGGGATGAAAGAATCCAAGGTGTCTGCACTATTCTGCTCTCTTTTCGTGCTGATTTATTACTGGTGACCAATGAAATTCTTTGGCACATGTAATTTTATATAGGAAAGAAAAAAATGACAAATAATATCTAAAAAAAAATGTAATCTATTTTTCTTAGACGGCATGAACTCTCCTGCTTCTTGGATTTTTCTCCTGAGTAGATCTCAGTAATTACACACATCTCTTATAAGAGATCTTAAACTATGCTCAGTGTTATTTAATTATTTATTAAATTACCTTTTTTGTTTTTCAATTTTCATTTTAATGTTTCAGTATTTCACTTTTGTGCTCTTCATTGTTAATAGTTTTTTTTTTTATTCTGTTAAGCTTTAATTTATTTTTTATTTCAGTTTTATTTGAGTTTTAGTAATTTTAGCACTTTATTTTTACAATAGTTCTAATTTTTTAAGTTTAGGTTTTTATCTATTATTTATATTTTATTTAATTTTGGCTTCATTTCAAATAATGAAAATGATTTTTAATAATTTTCCTTTTAGTTTTAGTTGTCCCTTAAAACCAAATTATTTGGGTTTTTACTATGATTTTATGTCTCATTTGTTTCTAGTTTATTTCTCCTAATGAAGTTTTAGGAGAAACATTGAAGACCAAATTTATATTTCAGACTGGGAACTCCATTAAGCCTCCTGAGCTATGAAAGTGATCCTTTGGGTTCATTGATTTCTCATGCTGGGACCATGGCATAATTCCAGTCTAATCTAACCCTCAATCTGGCAATCAAGATTTTATTTACACAAATTTTGGAGAGCGTTGCTGGAGTGTGTCCATATTGTTGATCCATAAGGGTCTAATTATGCGTCACCAAAGTAATGTAGATTAATGCCAAATCAAATCAACTTTATTGTTATTCATCTGATCACAGGCCAAGATTGAAACACAGCTCTCCTTTAACAACGAGGCACAAGATATCACGAGAGAACAACAATGGCAGCCGATAACTGTGACAGCTGGCCCTAGATGCCAAAGTAAACACTAAGCCAAGGGATTGCAAGAGACGTAGAGGAAGAAGAATAGAGTAAGTGTTGTTATTGCCTTACAATGAGGTCTTGTTAGGGGCAGAGCACCAATGATCCATAAAATAGGCTGAGTGCTAACTAGGGTTATGTGCAGCATAATTTTCACATGGCAATTACACGTGAACACAAATACGCACGCACACAAATTCAAACCCCTTTGGTACCTTCGTTCTTGTCTAATCAAGTTCTGCCTGGACCACAGCAGTGAAGCTCTGTTCTCTAATTAAAGACACCCATTCAATATTAATACACTTAAGCATTCCTGTAGTCAGCCTTTTGTGTGCGTGTGAGTGTGTGTGTGTGTGTGTGTGAGAGAGTGTGTCAGTGTGTTGTTCTCTCTGACTGAGCAATGGAAACACATCGCTAAGCCATTACACAGTTTCAGATGTGACCTTGAATAAGCTTTGTGTCTTGCTCACCATCCTTCACTTTAGTTTCACGCACACATGCTCGAACACTCACGTTCGTGCTTAATCATTCACATTCTGTAAATGGTTAAACATGGAACAATGTTATCTTTGTAAGTGAATTCTGCAGAGGAAGTCCAGAATAGGCTTATCATTTAGTAAGAGGCTCTTTTGTTAAGGTTTGTCTTTTTGGTTTGGTGACACAAAGTCAGTTCAAGGCAGTTCTCGTTTTAAAATCATGACTGATTTATGCTCCATATACTGGGGCTGTATTTCACTTCGTATCAAGTATGATTTGTCACTGTAAATAGATAGCTGACATGAAATACTTTTGAGGCGTTGAAATGTCTTGTGGTGTAACATGCTGTACTCCATCTAAAACTGCTTTAAAAGGAATTTTGATATGCATGCACCTTTTATGAACTTATATTACTGCATGAAATATTTGTACTCCCAAACAGAAAATTTTGCATTCATGTAGCTCAAATGTAAAGCACTCTGATGGCAATGCCAAAGGTCATGGGTTTGCTTTCTGCAAAATTTATATGCTACTAAAATATGTATCTTGAATGTAATGTAGGAATGTTATGTTAAAAAAAATCTATATTTCAAATAAATATTCTTTTGAGCTTGTGTATCCAAGCATACTCATGGTATCACAGTTTCCACATGAAGTAGCACAACTGTTTTCGACTTTGATAATGATAAGAAATGTTTCTTGAGCATGAAATCAACATGTCTTCTGAAGAATCATGTGACACTGAATAGTTGAAAATTCAGCCTTGTCATCACAGTAATATATTACATAAAAAAATATATAAAATAAAATGGTGAGCGTATAAGAGACTTCTTTCAAAACCATTAAAATATTTTACCAACTGTTTCAGTTTAACTTTCAGAGGAAGAAGAGAGGGTTGGATGGATGGATGAGTCGATGAGATCAGGTTGGTAATGTAAGTTTCAGGTAACACACTAGCTGGAATGAGTAAAAATACTGTTGTTTATTTATAGAAACTGAAAAATGTCAACATAAATAATGAGAGTGGTATTCAAGAACCAATCGGAAATAATGCAGAACTTCCCATAACATTCCAACTTATACTTTTTCTCGCTCATTTCTGAATTTCCTTTGCCTCACTCCTCTCATGGATACGTGTGCTTTGGAATTATGTGCACATGTACAGTACAGTCCTAACCATTGCATTATTCATGTTTCCCTTCCTCTTTCTTTCTCGTCCCTGCTATATTCATCTCCTAGCTCCTATATTGTGTCTGCGGTTGTTTTCAGCAGAAACTAGTATGACCACATCGTCTTCCTGGTTCCTGTATTGTTCTGTTTAATGAAGAGATAGAGTATATACAGTACTATTCGAATTGAGAAGGTGTCACAGATCTGCTGTGGTTTGCAGTAATTCACCCATTGTGAGTCTGAATAATCAGTGTGACTCTAAACCTGCTGAAATGAAATGCCAAAGCAGAAACACGGGCATGAATAGTGAAGGAAATGGAAGAAATAAAGTAGAGTATGTCAGTTTTTATTAGTCAATTTTTATTATCAGCCCAGAGCCAGCAAAATTTCCCATTTACGTCCAAAGCAACTTAAAGTGCATTCAAGGTATATCTTTTATCATATCATGCATTCCTTGCAAATTGAATCCATGACCTTGGCATTGTAAACGGTACGCTATTTTAATCAGTTTTTCAATCTCTTAGACATTTTGATGAAGAATGTCTGTGAAAGTTTTAAAGGGATCGATGTTTCATTGAACATGCTTTTATGAATGCTGTCTGACAACAAACCTTTTACAGTTCATACTTGCCTTTTCTTGCTTTCAGTGAAAGTTTTAAAATATTCATATCAGTATAAAAATAAACATTCCAGACTGTGTTCTTCTAATTGAACCAAGTCTGAAAGTCTAATCTGAACATTATTTGTGTAAATTAATTCTACAATAAGGCAACAGAAAGAACTACCACATTTTTATATTTTTGTAAGAAAATGTTCCACAATTGATTTCTAATCTCATTATTTTCTCAAGAATGCGTTTGCTGTCTGACATTTCTCTACACAGAAGTGAAATTAAATGGCTACTGTGGACTCTGCCTGCTTAAAATAATTTTAATTTGATAGCACTTCCACGCTTTCATGCGTTTCCTTTGTTCTTTTATTCACAGAAAACATGAAGATCCAGTAATGACTCCTCAACTCTTAACACTGGTTTGCACCTCATGCAATTTAAGAGATTCACTGATTTAGTTGTCAGTCTGACATGTTTTAAGGCCAAGTGACTCCACTGGCTGGGAAGTCTAAGCTGGTTTTCTGGTCTTAGCTTGCCTCCTAGGCTGGCCAGATTGGTCTGGATTACTGGTCTCCAGACTGGGAGACCAGCATAAACCACCAAGGACCAACAAGTCACTTTAACATTTTTGTTCTTCAGCATGAGATGAGTTTGTGGTGATTCTTATGGTCTTGATCTCTGTGTTGAAGAACAGAGAGATGGGCAGCAGAGCTCCTGAGGTCCTGCAGTCTTTGCCTTGACTTTGAGAAAATCAATTATGACAATTTGTCTCTTTGTGAAAAGATCATTAACTTAACGAGCTGTGGGAAATTGGTGGGAAAATGTCTGATTAGGACATCTCACTGTGTGATGGTCCTGCTCTCTGATTAGATTAGTGCACTAATAGGCTAACAAGAGCAATAACTTCAGTCAACATGATGAATTTGATCGAGGGCTGGGGTTATTGGGGCAGCATATAAGAAACACGAGGGGTGAATAAGCAGAACTAGTAGCTGATGCAACGCTGTCTGTCTGTCTGTCTCTGTTATGCATTTGTCAAACTACATATCTTTTTAACTGTCTAACTGTCTGTCTAACTGTTTATCAAAGTATACATCAATTTGTGTCAAACTAACTACATTTCATCTGTCACTCTGTCAATCTCTCTATCAATATTTTAAATCCCAGATTTTCAATATGGACTTGTGTCAAACTAACTACATTTCATCTGTCTCTCTGTCAATCTCTCTATCAATATTTTAAATCCCAGATTTTCAATATACTTGTAAGTGATGTTCTGTTAGCATCAGTGTGCACATGTGTACGGTAAGTTATGTGCTTGTGGGTGTGAATTAAGTTGATGCTGATTGGCCGGTGCAGGGTTCGACAGTAAAACATGGCAGTGGCAGCATGCTGGACAGACAGAGACAGATTACCATTATTCATGCCGTTCTGACACCTCCCTCTCCCATGCTCTCTTCCCCTCTCTCTCTCTCCACAACATGGCCATGTTGACAGGCAGTGCAGGGGTGTTGGACCATTTATTAATACAGGTGAACAGCCTTAGTGCGCGAGAGAGAGAGAGAGAGAGAGAGAGAGAGAGAGAGAGAGAGAGAGATGAGAGGAGAGAGAGAGAGAGAGAGAGAGAGAGAGAGAGAGAGAGAGAGAGAGAGAGAGAGAGAGATGGAACGATAGAGGGAGAAGGACGAATGGAATGACAGAGAGAAGGAGAGGAATAAGAGTGTTATGAATAATGGAGAAGTTGTTGTTTTGTTACACCTTCTCAAAACACATCCAAACTCAGGTCACAGATCTCATATAAATTCACAGAAACAGTCGGCTGTAAGCTGAGATTTCAGTACACTGACAACATGTACCTCATTTGCCATTTATACAGATATTGAAAAAAAAAAAAAAATCCCATGCGTGTGCTTAAACGTGACATCTTGTTACATATGTTACACGTCTTGTTTCAAAGAACATTACCACATTTGTTCAGTTCTGCTTAGACGATCCATGATCAACCCTGAACTCTGATGCCTGGAACACAGTTACCAAATTACATTTTGATTTACTTCTGCAATGATGAGTTTGAGGCCATAATGTTGAGAGTGTTTCGGTGTCCTAAAAGACCTTTAAATCACGGCTAATTGTATAGTACAGTGACAGGGTCATTACATTCGACTATACTTAGTGTCTGGGGAGACGGCCATGTGAATGGTGGGTCCAGTCTAGATGTTGTAGTTTTATGTTTCTTGCAGCTCTACTTTATATTAACACGGCAGTCGCTGTGAGGGACAGTTGGCCAGATGAATTGTGAAGGGACTGGGTATTTGAGCTGTTTGAGTAACTCTACATACCAGCAAATTGATAGGCTTACCTTTCAAATTGAGCTGGTGTGAGCAACTGCCGCCCATGCGCAGGATTTAGCATCTACTTTGACAGGAGAATGTGGAACAGGAAGGCGATTCTTGTCCTTGCTGTCTAAATGGATCTTCTAAAGTGTCAGCCAGGTGCAGGTGAGCTTGTTTACAGGCGAATGAGGTGCATTTGTGACTTCAACAGCTGTTTATTGGGGAAATCGCTCTCTAAGACTCATTCTTGTTTTTCATCAGTGAGGGGATGCAGAAGATTAAAGTTGCTGTGTGCAATTTATTCAGTGTTACTGTAAAATGCGTTCTACCATTGCAGTTTAATATGCAGAGACAACTATAAGAAAGCTATTCATGGATTGATTTAGCCGAAAAGCATGAATCTAGAGCACTTTAACATTGAGGGTCAATAGAAAAGTAATGTGTCCGAGGCAAAATGTTTTAAAAATACAGTGTAAAATGCATTTTAACATTTGTATTCTTTTCATTACAATAAATGAATGAATAAATAAATATTTCATAAAAATGTAAAATTATCTAATATTTTATGATAATTATTGACCCTGACACAGTCTCAAGGGTCTTCAGGGGTCCTTGAGTTTATGCACCCAAAATATTAAAATGATTTTAATTTAGAAATTTAAAACATGTTCATCATATGTGTATTCAGTCATTTCATGTATAAATTGCATTTTTAAATATGTTTTTAATAAATTAACAGAACATTTCACAGAAATAATTACACACTGCATATTTAACTGATTGTTGTAAATGTTAAGTTTGACATTGGTGTTCAGAAATATTTCACTCATGTTCAGTAAGACTCTGTAGCACATTTAAGTGCTCCTTGGGTTGTGACCATTGCAATTTATGAATGACTGTTCCTCATTAAGGTATACATCTTGTATACATCATGAATCTGGCATGTTTTGAAATGGGGCCATACAGCTAATTTATGTCCAGAGAGAATGAATCTTACTCTAGCATTTATGTACCTCAGGTTGTTTCAGTTTCAACTTCATGATTCTGGATAGAGAATAATTCATCAAATGATGAAGCAGTAATTTTTGTAAAATGACCACAGTATAACTGACCACTGTCCCTGGCAACCTCCAGATCATGCAGGTTATTTCCTCTTACGTACATACATATACAGTTATGGTCAAAATTTTGTATACACTTTGCAGTATCTGCAAAATGTTAATTATATTACCAAAATAAGAGGGATCATATACATGTTCGTGTACATGATCATATATCATGTTATTTTGTATTTAGTACCGACCTGAATAAGATCTTTCACATAAAAGAGGTTTACATATAGCCCACAAGAGAAAATAATAGTTGTATTAATAAAAATGACCCCATTCAAAAGATTATATACGCTTGATTCTTAAAACTGTGTTGTTACCTGGATGATCCACTTTTTTTTGTCTGTTTTTTTTTTTTTTGTGATAGTTCTTCACGAGTCCCTTGTTTGTCCTGAACAGTTAAACCGAGGTAAAACTGAGGGACTCATACACAACTATTACAAAAGGTTTGAATGCTCACTGATGCTCCAGGAGGAAAAGCATTAAGAGCCAGGGGTGTAAACTTATGAACAGAATATAGATGTGTACATTTTTCTTATTTTGCCTAATATATATATATATATTAGAGCCCGACCGATATGGATTTTTGGGGGCCGATGCCGATGCCGATATTAACTCGAAAAGAGCCGATTTATAAGCCGATATTTTGATGATTTTGAAAATAAACTGATATTAGACCCATTTTCCGCTGGATAAACTACACTTACACAACATTCAATAGTAAAATATCTGCCTGTTCTATGTATGTGGGCTGTATAAACCATTTTCCAGAAGGGATTTATGTTAAAAAAAGCCTTAGAATTACAGTCTCATGACTAAACAATTGCACATCAAAAGTATATATTTTTTAATGATCAAAAGAACACCTGCATTAAAGGAATCTTTGCAGAAGTAGTCCCACACTTTGCTGCTACAGCGTTCACTCTTTTCAGCCATCTGTAGGGCAGAAAGAGAGACAGAGAAAGAATAAGCATGTGTATTAATAATATCACCATGTATCATTACTCACGTCATCATTAGAATTATAATAATAATAAACAGGGATCTCCTACATAGGCAAAAATGAAAAATATAGAGAAATATATATAAGCGCTTGTTCAGCTCACATTTATTTACATGTCCCCTCTGGTTTAATCATTTCTGACGCACCTACTGTAGTTACTGTAACTACACTATATTTGCTCTCACAGACACAATCACAACGGACCCGTATATCTTCTCCTCTTCTTCTTTGTGCAGTCTGAATCAAAACATCGTCACGCGCTGGCGAACGTAAAGTTAGCCTACTGTTACCGGAAGATTACGGAATCAATTCGAAGTTGAATGGTTAACGTTAGTGTCATGAACACACCGCTGTCAAATTTTGAGAAGAACCACCTTCAACACAATAGTTAATAGCAAGCATTTAAGGGGCCTGCTAAAAGGAAGCTATGTTTGCGTTAGAATAACGTAACATTTTGTTGTTTTTTTTCGAGGCACGCTGTACATAACTTCTAGTCATTGACTACACGCGCCCCCCTGCCACAGTTACGCGGTCATTATGTGGGAAACACTGCAGATAATTTTAGAACAAGTTAAACGCTAACGTTATAGTTTGACCTCTTATTAACGTTCGCGCTCTTCCACTGATAAACATGGTATTAGCTTTGTGGCTAATCTAATATAGCAATGCATTAGTGAAAGTGAAAGTGAAAGTGACGTGACATTCAGCCAAGTATGGTGACCCATACTCAGAATTCGTGCTCTGCATTTAACCCATCCGAAGTGCACACACACAGAGCAGTGAACACACACACACACTGTGAACACACACCCGGAGCAGTGGGCAGCCATTTTTATGCTGCGGCGCCCGGGGAGCAGTTGGGGGTTCGATGCCTTGCTCAAGGGCACCTAAGTCATGGTATTGAAGGTGGAGAGAGAACTGTACATGCACTCCCCCCACCCACAATTCCTGCCGTCCCGAGACTCGAACTCACAACCCTTCGATTGGGAGTCCGACTCTCTAACCATTAGGCCACGTCTTGACATCACAGCGGCTGTAAGTGATGTTACAGAATATTTAGAAGTGATAATGATAGGACCGTTAGCTAGAACTAGCACACTGTTTTTATATACAGTGTATGAACTAAATCTACAATCATTTCACATGACGAACAACAACTCACCGTCAAAAGAGTACATCTCAGTGGCTCGGCTGATAGCTTTCTTCTGTAGTGGATTTCTGGCGCTGTTGTCAACTGGGGAGCTGCAGAGCTCCCTCTGGTGGGCAAACTATGCAACACTCATAACATGAGTGAAGCATGAGACTCTGTTTTTTTATGTTTTGCCGATGCCGATTTAAATGCAATTAGCTCATATCGGCCGATTTATCGGTCGGTCCCGATATATCGGTCGGCGCTCTAATATATATATATATATATATATATATATATATATATATATATATATATATATATATATATATACTATATATATATATATAATTTATTTAATTATTTTTTTTTTTGTTCCTCTCCATTTAGTGCTGCTCTTTCAGAAGAAGCTGCTTACATGTTTCCCAGAAGACAAAATAAGTTCAATTTACCCTGATCTTCAAATTCAAGTTTTCACCTCCAGGCTCTTTATGCATCGTGTTTCCTTCTGGAGCATCAGTGCGCATTTGAACCTTTTGTAATAGTTGCATATGGGTCCCTCAGTTGTACTCATCAGTTGTAAATCATACAGTCATTGTTGGAAAGGGTTCAAATATGCAAAAGTAGTTTTAATATAATATTTCACATCCATAACAATGATAATATAACAGTGATGATGTCCAGTCAGCTGGTCATCATCGCAAAATAAACCACTTTAGGGTGATTCAAGACCCTGATGATTGAATTTTTATTTCCCAAACATCCCTCATAGTTTTTAGTCATGATTATGTTTCAAATCGCAGCTCACAGTTGCATCATCCCTCTGTTGCAGGTTGATAATTCTGCAGTGTTACAATGCTTTTAGACTATGATACCCTCGGCAAAAACTTTCATTCTTGACCACTTGTTATAGTGGAAATCTGTCCTTCTCTCTTTTTCTCTCTCTCTCAATCTTCAAATCCTGAGGCTTTAATTTTTGTTTGGATGCCAGTCAAAAGATCAAAGGCTGCTGTTGATTTTTTTTTTTTTACTGTTACTGCGTTTGCCCCTTATGCTCTGTGCTGTTCAATAACACGGATAACTGGAGGGAATGTGATAGAAATCACTGGGCAAAAATAATTAGAATGATCTTTACTTATAATGTGAGGCATGACCCAGACATGTTCAGAGGTCTGTGCAGCAGAAATGAGCATTTGAATGTTTTAAGGTTGGATTGGCTCTTAATTGTCAGTTTAGCAGTAGGTGTCACAGGCCTGTGAATAGTGCCAGAGAGCAGTAATGTGAGCATGAAGCAACCCAGAGTTCAATTTTGTTTGCGAACACTGTTTACTGTCTCTCAAGGCCGCCTGATGATTTTGTTCCTCTGTGTCTACCTCACTGTCTCTGTAAGTGTGAGAGAATGGAGGATAGAGAGGCAGATAGAGTCTAGCTTTTGTGTGTGTGTGTGTGTGTGTGTGTGTGTGTGTGTGGTGTATATATATATATATATATATATACTTTTTCAGCAGACTTGGTTCCGCTTGTCTTTAAAGGTTTATAGGTTAATTCCCCCATGGAGAAAATAAAAGGCATTCCTACTTTCCATACAGACAGAGTGACTAGTGAAGTCTGTTTGCTGAGAGAATGACTTGATTTGTTTTTAGCAATTAAAAAACATAGCTACAGTTCTTGAGTTAATGAGCCTGTTCTTTTAGTGAATCACAAATACAGCCTACTGCACAACCAGTGAAGTCTAATTCTGAAGCGAAAGTCAGTTCATTTTAGTATTTCAAAAACATACAGAACATCCTGTTACTGACTCTTTTGAGGGGATTATTTTAGTGAATTTGTAAACCTAATACACGGACAATGAAGTCTGATTCTTTTAACTCTGTTGAGTCTGTTTAGTGAATGAATCACAAATACTTGACATGTCAAAGTGCAAAGATTCACTTAAAGGAACACTCCGACTTTTTGGGACTTTAGCTTATTCACAGTATCCCCCAGAGTTAGATAAGTCCATACATACCTTTTTCATTTCTGTGCGTTCTGTAAGTGTTATTTGACGCACCCACCGCTAGCCTAGCTTAGCACAAAGACTGGATGTAATGGATAATGGTAGCATAGTAATCCCAATAAGTGACAAAATAATGCAAATATTTTCCTATTTACATGTTGTGATCTGTATAGTCACAGCGTGTACAAATAACAAGGCTATATGAGACAGAGACCATTTTTAATCGTATAAATACTGGGAACTATATTCTCACTAGGCGTAGGAGCACAGCTAACGTTACTTGGGCGGAGTGGCTACTTGGGCGGAGTGATTAGCGCAGCACACGAGACGCCCTGTTGATAGTTCCGTAAACAAAACAAACGTGACTAACTAGCTAGACGTGACTCGTGATCATGGCTGACTTTGAGGAATTGTCAGACTCAGAGGAATTTTACTGTGTATCAAACCAAGATCCAGAACCATATAGTTTTGAGCCAGAATACACAGACGAGGAGTTACAAAGTGCTGTAGAACACTCATCTCATCCTGATTAATAATTATCACAGAAAATTTATAAAGAATTATTACAGGAATTGATATATTTGAAATGCAATTTATTACAGCTGACCAAATACATTCAACAGCATATAATAAAGTAATGTTAGATAATTGCATTACAATAGCCAAGAATATGGGGAAAGTAATAGCACAAGGCAAATAGTTTTTGCACAATGAACCCACAGACAGTAACGTTAGCCGACTATTTCACAAACATTTTCTCAAAAAAGAAAACTGCCCATCCCCTCCAATTCATTAGCAAGTTGAATGTATTAGTCCTGAGAGAGTGTGTTCATGACAACACAATAATAACAATAAGCGATACAGTGTGTTCATGACAACACAATAATAACAATAAAGGGGATACACGGAGCCCCTATTCACGTAATAGTGTCACTACTAAGGTTATATTACATTAGCATGGCACTGTTACAGTATGGCTAATGTTAGTCATCTCAAAACATAACGGAACACTTACCGCAGCAACAGGTGATCAAATTTGTCCTGTCTTTATTGGGATGGCTGTATCCTTTATCACACGTTTCATGGTCTGTGTGGCAACTTGCATTTTTTCAAAATAGTCGTCTACAGTAAAATGTTCAGAGCAAACTAAATACTTCGTGATGGTGTTTACAGGTGTGTTTGGAACTATACCCAGAACAAGTAGCCATCGATTCATCAGGTCAGCGTTTTTGGTTGGAATTCTATGAAACATCATAGTATTACCTGGTCTCCCCTGTTTATTGTCGGAGCTCTTTACAATACAGCAAACACCCATGATTGTACACTATAAATTTACTATCTAGTAGTTGCTGACTCTATTACTCCAACTCTGAGCGAACTCCCTGCTCCTCACCACGGCGCGTCTCGAGTGCTGCGCTAATCACTCCGCCCAAGTAGCCACTCCGCCCAAGTAACTTTAACTGTGCTCCTACGCCTAGTGAGAATATAGTTCCCAGTATTTATACGATTAAAAATGGTCTCTGTCTCATATAGCCTTGTTATTTGTACTCGCATACAGATCACAACATGTAAATAGGAAAATGTTTGCATTATTTTGTCACTTATTGGGATTACTATGCTACCATTATCCATTTACATCCAGTCTTTGTGCTAAGCTAGGCTAGCGGTGGGTGCGTCAAATAACACTTACAGAACGCACAGAAATGAAAAAGGTAAGTATGGACTTATCTAACTCTGGGGGATACTGTGAATAAGCTAAAGTCCCAAAAAGTCGGAGTGTTCCTTTAATGAGTTTTGTCAGTGGTGTTTTATAAAGATAAAAGAATGAGATATTTTATCAAGTTGATTAATATGACATAATCAGATCCCATAAGATTAAGAACAGTCATGAAATAAATAACATCATGATTTTTCAATATTTAGTATTTTTCAAGTTGTTTTTTAAAGACTAAAAATGGCCTTGGGCTTTCTCAGAAACAGACAAAAATGTGGATTAAAGAGGTAGGAAAAAAAAAATCTATCTTAAATATTATACAAATGTTTTTCTCTCTTCTCTTTCTTCTCCAATTGGGTCTCTGGAGCACTAAATATATCCAGAACACTTTCAGAACCATCGCCATGAAATGACTGCTGATGTCATCATCCCTGGCTATAGATGATTCAGTGAAGACTTTAAAAAACAAATTCAATTTATGGAAACATCAGAAGGTTCTGCTCAGGGAAACGTTCATCAATTTTTTCTAAATTTAACCATCACATATTTTTTGCCCAGAATGAAGCTGATGGATGAAAACCACCTAAGTGTGTCTTCCAGCGGATCATTTCCCCAAAGGGAATCACTTGTGCTGAGAGCTCTGAATATGTCTGTCAGGAGAAATCACTGGGCTTACAAACTTGCCCTGGCGATGAATAACAAACAGCACCAACACTACAGCCGACCTCATCTACACTATTTACACAGTTTAATTGCATTGCGAAAATGTCAGAGCTCAACAGAAACACGCTGACATACTTTCTATTATCTATTATGTGCGAGTGAGACCTCTTTTGTAATGTATAAGCAAATTAAATTCTCTATTTTTCTTTCAGACAAAGCTTGTGCAGAATATACAGTATTTGCCCTTGTATTTTTATTTTTTTGAGCTTAGTGCTTTTATTTTAAGCAGACCAAGTTTGCCTTGACTAACACAGAATCCTAAAACTGAAAGCTTTTTTAAAAATACACATTGTGACAGTGAGGTGTGTTTTGTTTCTTACAGACAGAGGTGATGAAGGTTTTCAATCTCTCACTTTGTCTACAAAACAAGCTTTTAAAACAGAGACAAAAACACCCTGACTCACACTCTTGGCTGTCAATTCTCACCTAAAACAACAACAACGACAACAACAACAACAAAAAAACCTTAAACCCTGGCAGCCACCAATCTGTCTCCTCCCACAAACACTCACTGCTTCAACAACCTGACATTTACAATTAAGAATTTTAATTGCTGTTGTCTCGTTATTGAGGGCTTCGCACAGATTGGAGAGCTAATACAATTCTCGTTAACTTGAAGGTTGCGTCTGCCTCAATTAATTTCACATTTTCTTTTAATTTTCTGATGAAATTTATGACATTTCTTCACTGAACCCGTTATTAAGCATGTCACTGCAGTTTACAATAAAAGTTAGAACAAAACAGATCAGCGTTTATAACAGATTCTCAGTATAGTTCGTCATCAGCATATGTTGGTTGTATGTGTGCCACCAGGCTTCTTAAATTTACCACAGGACAAAATTATTATTATTATTATTATTGTTGTTGTAGTTATTTTATAATTATTATTTTTTTTACATTTACATATATATATATATATATATATATATAAACCATTCTAGCCTCCATATGGGAAAAATATAAGGTATAAATATAAGGTATATTTTTTATATATTTCAAAATATACAAAAAATTCTGATAATGTAGAATTTAAAATATATTTAATACAATATAAAAAAATACTTAAATTTTTAAGATTTTTTGTCACTTACAGATAAATTTTATTGGTGGTTATTATTTATATATTTTAAATCTAAATGTATTTATGAAACATTTATATTGCGATTCATATTTTCGTGCTCCTTGAAGTAATATATTTAATTTTGGCATTTGAAGATTGAAAACAAAATTATTTTCAGTTATTTAATCTGTTCTTTTTTTTTTCAAGATATATTTAGCTTTTATTTGAAATACCTGGATGATACTGGTCTGGGAAACAAAGGATCATACAGAGGATTTGGACTGAGAATTATTTAATAAGGTAGCATTAATAAATAACATTTTCTTAAACCAGTATGAAGTGGTTTGCTGGTCTTACCTCATTTAAACTGTTCTCACTAGACCCCCGTCCTGGCCATCTCCTCTAACATAAGAAAACCAAACCAGCCTGAATGAACAGCTAAATTGACAAACCAACTTAGGCTGGTTTAAAATGTTTTTAATTCAACATGGACTCAGGAATCGTTTGTCTCCTGTAAAATGGTCATTATTTCCTCACACATTAACTTGACCATTATGTGGTGCATCTGTTATCGAGGCTCATGTGGCTGACTGTGTTTTTGCACTTGTGTATGATTTTGTTGTTGTTGCTTCTAAAGATCTCTCATGGTCTCACTGAGCCAGTGAAGGAAAATCAATAAGATTCAGGATAATCACTGCCGTCTGTTATCCTGCCAAGCATTTTCTACAAACACAATTTAAGAGCACCGCAATCCATACAATTACCTGCAACGCACCCCAGAGATGTTCCACTCTTAGCATACACTTACAGATCCATAAAGCAGCAGACCATCATACAGACAGCCAGTATGGATGCTGCCTGTGCTATCTGATAGCTGTATGCACTTTATGGAGAAATGGTATTTGTGTTTACCTGTCTACGGATGTTAACCTTCACCCTTTTAAGGGGGGATTACCCTTTAGGAGCAATAACTGCTAATACAGGGGATCAGATGAATCATTTATCTCAAAGAAGGCAGAGAGCTGCCCTTCTTGTGCCCTATATTAGTGTTTGAAAGATGGAGGGGGTTGTTTGTATTCTATTCTCCTGTTCCTCTCATAAATGCCTACTGATTTTATTCATATAATATTAGATATAAATTCAACACTCACTCACCATTTACCCTTCACGCTATAATTACTCTCCCACCTCAGGCCTTTAAATGATTCAAATGTCATGCGGTGGGTCGCCATGGCAAGTTATGTTCAGTATCTGGCAGGTGAACAGAATGTGTGAATGTGTAAAAGCTTACATCTGTGCAGTGTTGGACAAGCTAATCAAAAAAAAAAATCTAAAAAAAAATTCTTCAACCACTCTGATTCAAACTTAAACTGAAAGCTTATTAATTCAGACAATTTCCACCAATTCGTTGATAAGAATCAACTCAAAAGAGTCAGTCATTCCCAAACTGTCTATTGCTTGTTCTGGCTCTAAACAGTCGAGAGAGAATATTGTACATGTCTTTACTGCTGATATATTTTCAAAAACAAACATTGAACAGCGTTGTATTTCACAGTGTTTCACCTACTTAATGAAAAAAAAAAAAAGGCTTTAAAAAGCATCATGATTTAAAAAAAATAGCAGTGCTAGTATGCTACCACCTCATTACTGAGACATTTAGTTAAACTAATAGCTTTATTAGCAATGCTACTGCTCATCACTTCGACTGTGTAGATTATTTGTGTGTGTGCTTGTAAGTGATGAAGGATGGGACATTGCCGCATTTCGTCGAACATAGCTCCATATTTCTCTTTCACTCTCTTGAGGGTGGATTAAATTAATCTTGTTGATAGAAAACCGGACACTCAATGGTGGCCCCATGGGGATGGGTGATGGAGAGACAGCACTGAAGCAGATTGGCAGCACCTTTCTTCACCATTGCCCTGTTAGCATAAGTCCACACGTTCAAGCCGAGGTTTCACAGCCCTAACACATCTTGATTGAGGAACGCATATTAATTGCCTACAGTACTGTCCTTTCCTGCTGATTTTGTTTGGTGTTTCGCTGGGTTGGGGTGTGGTTGTGGTCACCATTGAGTTAGTTTTAGCGGTTCATTCAGGTGATGATCTAGAAGAAATTCTCATTTACAGCATGAGAGAATTGTGACAGGCTCATAGAAATGTACCATTTCCGCTGTTGTGCACAAAATGAATTGATTTCCCTGCGCACAGAGCCAGTGACCTGAAGAACAATGCTAACAGATTGTCTAGTCTTTATTTTCATCTCGAGCAATTAGTCACATCAGCAAACCCAGACAGTGCCCACATGATAATTAAGAAATAATTACGTTCATGTAAGTCACGAAACGATTGGGTTGTGTGTTATTTAAAGAAAAAGCCCTGTGTTCTATTCTGAGCCAGGCAGGAAAAGCCACTTCTGCAATGACACTAGTAAATCAGAATGCTTTCTATATTTAGAAACTAACATAACATTTGCACCACTGCCTGTAGAGGAACATCAGGCTTTAGCGGTAACTAAGCAACTGGTGCTAGGCAACCTTGTTGGTAAGCATGGATCTGGTGCAGAGGGGGCGTGGCTGAGGATTTCTTTGAGTTTTAATCTAAACAGATAGGACAGCCTGCTACTCATTACCAGACCTTCAGCGCACAAGCATGTTAATACCTGCTTCATGTCTGGAAATCTTTAAGTAAAGTGGATTAGCATTTTGTAAGAAAGAACCTGGATCCGTTTGATCATTTAGCAGCCTCAGCTAACCAAACATCTATCACTGCCTCAGCGTCTGACAACGCTACTAATTAACAATTCATTACATTAGCCTGCACGCTAATTACTTTTTAAAAAATTCAATATTAGAAACAGAATAATTTAGCTTCTTTGCTAACACTTGTCATCTGTTCATTACTCTGTATGCATAGCCGTGCAAGCACTAGCACTGTTGGTCTTGAAGGTTTTGATGTATGTCTCAGGCTGGCAGCCTCTCAGGCTCACACACACACACACACACACACACACACACACACACACACACACACACACACACACACACACACACACACAACACACACACCCACACACACACACACACACACACACACACACACACACACACACACACACAACAAAAGAGAAGAATCGCCAGAAATAAAAATGCTACAAATCAGTTCTAGAAGTTACTTTCGAGTACATCTTTTCCCATGACAGCTTCTGGGCCAGATTTGCAAGATTAGCGAGTGCCGTTTGTCATACAATATGATAGAACTTTATTAATCCTCAATGGGCATTTGACATCAATACAAAGCTGCTTTGTCTTACTCTTATTTCCACATAGACAGGCCATGTATAGGGCTCACAGGCATCCAATGAGACACTGAGGCAAGAATAACTAGTATTGCTGTATTAATTATGTATATATAGTAATGAATTTTTCCACACAGCACAGATGAAGGATTCCAGCCATTACTGCACAGACAGATCTTCTCTGAGAACATTGATAGTGTGTACATGGTGATCGAACCTCAGAATATATTGTAGAGTACTGTATCTAGCTCTTCTCACAAAGCCAGACAATTGACTTTCAGCACAAGATCTGATAAATATTGAGGCTCATTTTGGACATTAAACACTCACATCTAATTGAGATGTAAAGCAATCAAAATAAGACTTTGCTATAAGTTGCTACTAAATAGTATGCTAAAAACAGTTAAAATTATTGACATGATATTTTTGTATGCTTTGAGATCATTTCAAAAGTACTGATCAGGGTTATTTTATTTAATTAGACTTGAAACTAAAACCACTATTATTAAATAAAATATAAAAACGTTTTATTTCAGCTAGTTGCCAAGACAACATTTCTCATTTTAATTTAGTTAAATTTGATGTACTTAAATTACTAAAACTAAAACGGATATTAAACATGAATAAAAAACTATATTAAAAATAAATGCATTTTAAAAAACAATAAAATTTTAAAAAGCTAAAATTAGAAAGAAAATAGAAAAATACAAACAAAATACAACATGGGAAATGAGTTTCTGATGGTTAGAAAATGAGAGTGAAAAAATACTAAATTAATTAATTAATTAATTTATTTATTATTATAAAATTTTTAATTTTTATTTTCCAAAATAAACAGAATTCTTTTAGACATTATAGGTTTGGATAAGACTTTGGGATTGACTTGGTTTATTGGCAATGCCAGAATAGATTTACAGTATGATCTCAGGATGCTGCTTGCAGAAAGAACATTCAGTATCTATTTTAAAAAAACTTTTTTTAAGCAATTATTTAGAAGGGCAAAATTTATGGAATTCATGAAAAAAATTGATTTCTCTAATTTATAACATTTGGAAAGGCTGACACTACAAGTCGGCAGTCTCATAAAGTACTGTGCTCACAAACTGCATCTCTCGAACATATAGTTATGCATGTAAAAATATGTAATATATCTTATAATAAATCTCTAATATAAATATCATATTCCCATTACTTTGCAAATTTGTCTTGCATCCACAAGACCTGATGATTAAACGTTATGGTAGCTAAGAGTGGACATTATTGATCTTTGCTCTGGACTGAGCTAAGAACATCAAAGAAAAAATAAGTTGCTTTCAGCTCAGCTTGACCCAAATGAGTGCTACCTGACCCACCCCAGCAGACACTCCACTGAGGTTTCATTTAAAGCTCTGAATCTCAGCCAAAAAACGTCAAAACCACCCCACCCTGCCATGTCTTTCCCCATATCTCCCTTTGCTATTCATCTTTTCTTTTGTTTATTTTTTTGATGAATAAAGGATGACCTTTGCTGTGCAGGTGAACAGTGGGCCTCTCTGAAGTACAGTCGAATTCCTGCACACACACATACAGTCCAGCAGAAAAAGAGCCGCAGGCCAAAAGGAGATCAGTGTGGTCGCTGTTTGAGTGACGGATATAATGAGGAACTGTTGAGCAGGTATGAACAGTGGACACTGCAAGTGTATGCAGGTGATGAGCATGTTAATGAGGGCAGTGGTGGTGGTTTTTATGAAGGACATGCCTAAATTTATAAATTTATTTTGTTCTCACATTCTTTATTGTAACTCTTCCCTCTCAGTCACACACCTGCTGAAAGGCTCATTATGCAGCTCATTATGCGGGCCTTTGTCTTCTAAGGTGTGAATCACACTAATATTCATGGTCAGTCATGCCTACTCGCATATGCCCTTTCGAAAACAAAAAGTTTCTTAGAAAATTTAAATCAATCTATTGTTTTCTGTGAGCTAGTAAACAAGATGATTTTCACATCATTTTGAAGCAAAAATTCTAGGCTACAAGGTCCATGTTTGACAGTCTTGTGCACAAATGTTCTGTATGTGTTTTATGGCCTTATTTCAGTGACTTCAAAATTTTAGTTTTTCACTAACCATTGTTTTCTCAAAAACACAATCATGTACATACATGCTATTTACATATTAGTGGAGCCCAGTTTGTACTGATAACAGTGTTATTAGACTTTAGTCATGTACATGTTTATAAGCAACTGAAAAAAGCACAAAAGTCAGGGGATGTCAAAACTTCTCCAGGCCCCCCAAACCCCTTAGACCCTAGAGGGTTAAAAACATTCACATTTCCATCATTCAAACTGCAGGACAGATCTGTGTTTGTTAGATGGACCACACAAGTTTATTCTCAGTTCTCTGTAAGCATGAACTTTTTTTATTTTTATAAATTTTTTATTTTTATTATTATTATTATTATTATTTTTGTATGTTTTTCAAATATCCACATAACTTTTCTTGGTTATCTCAGTGTAACCCAAAACACAGACAAGACGGACCTCAAAAAGTATCATAAAATGCTTCAAACTTTACTTAAAGGTAGACCTAAATACTGTATAGTTCACCAAACTCTATTCTGCTATTCTGTTCTGTAGAAAACATAAGGAGAAGAATAGTAGTGACCACAGCTGTAGTCTCAAAAAAAAGAAAGAAAGAAAGAAAGAAAGAAAGAAAGAAAGAAAGAAAGAAAGAAAGAAAGAAAGAAAACTTCATAAACAACAATAAAACTAGTCCGTATGATTTGTGCGGCAAATTCAGAGTCTTCTAAAATCATAAAGTCATTCGAATTTTGGGAGAGGGAAAGATTATAAGTGAGTAACTGTTTAATTTTCCATATCAAGCTAATATGTAAGTCATATGGACTACTTTTATGGATTACTGTTATGGGGTGTTTATACTCCACATAGCACCAAAATAAATAAATAAATAAAACAAAATCACAAACAACTGAAAAGTTAAAATAATTAACTAAAGGTGGTGCCATCTAGTGGATTGGAGTTAAATCAAGACTTCTTTCAATATGGCTTTTTTCCCAGAATGCCCTGAATGTCAGTTCTGTGAGCTTTTGACATGTCTCATTTGTTGTTATAAGGATCCGTAGAGGTTACTTCTATCTTGCTGCAAACAATCATGGCAGAGTGGAAAAACTCCCATAATTCAGCAGGAGTACAGACAGTTGGTGGACGTTTATAAGATTTTATGAGAAAATGACCCAAAGAGGTCAACATCACTTCAGTGTTCAGTTTGAGAGGGAGCAAACTGTTTCACCAAAGAGAACTCGATGTCTACAAAGAATCACGTCTCTGTCTGAAAAGAGGAGAAAAGGCAGGTCTTTATTCTAGTATTATTAGTGTTACGCATAAAGTCACCCTTGTGAAAAAGAAGTGCACTTAGTTGTATTGAATGTACACTTGTAATGTACTTCAAATTTTAAATGTATATTTTTAAAAACTGCACTTGCAGATGATGTAATATTACTGAAAGTAATATTACTACAATTTGTATTAATGTCAAATTACCTTAAATTATAAGCTGTGTTTGGGACTATATGTATGTATATATGTATATATACACAGTTATAAGTTGGGCTTGCAAACTTTCTCATGGTGCTATCAGCCAATCAATATTGTTCTGATATCATTTTCCACAGCTCAACAGTAATTATTCACATATCCAACCTGCTGTTGAATTAAATACTAATGTTAACAGATAGATGTCTCCAGCCATATAGACATTCTTGGTATGAATAAAAGCGTAGGACTCACAACAGCTTGGACAGCTGTATAACTATATTCTGCTGCTGTATAAATGCAGCCGAAGTCACTTCCTATAGATGCAAGGGGAGGCTAAATGTATAAGAGACTAAATCAAATAGCAAGTGTTGAAGCGTGCGGTGTGTTCAGAGTGATTTGCTGGTCAGTTTTTAATCACCATGGCCACTGAATTTGACTGAAGAGAAACAGAACAGCATCACAGAAATATGATGCAAGAGGCTGAAACTGAAAAACATAGGCCCCTGTTTTACTCAACCTGTTGGTGTCTGAGTGTGTGTGGGAATCCATGTTTAATAAATCAAGTGGGTGTGTTGTTTCTCTCTATTCTTCGAAATGATTTGAGTGGTGTCAGACAGACCAGGAAACAGGTTGGTGTTTTTCACCTAAAGTGCTTTGGTCCAGATTTTCTGTTAATTTTCCCAATATCAACAATTAGAAATTGGCCAGTACATTCTGTGGCTGCATGTGATGCATGCATGTGTGTGTCTGTTTAAGGTGACTTCACTGATCGGAGCATTTCTCTACAGACTGGTCCCTGTCTCTCGAACCACAAACTCCAACGACCTTGTAAGGACTGTCTTCATTTTTATGAAAAATTCATACTTTATGTGGCAAGGTCATTAGCGAGGGCATCAGTGCCGTTGACTGTTGGGAACAGTACTGCAGTTTTATTAATAAATAAGGTGAATATTCTCCGGATGACAACACTTGACCTTAAAAATTAATTAATTTCATCCAGAACAAGAGTTAACAGTTTAAACTTAAGGCGATCAGCTAACCTTGAACATATGTTTGGATGGTAACCTTTGGAGTTTTCAGAAATCCGAATTCATGACATGGCAGATATGATCCTGACATTTTCCTAAAGTTTAACAAGCTGACCTTCAGGTTCAGAAACTCCAGGAAAAACAAGCACAAGTTGATTTGAATGGATGTTTTTAAAATTTTCAGTGGAAAGTGCGATGGTGCAAAAAAAATTCCAGCCTCAGGAGATACAGAGGGCAAGACAAGCTATCAATAATGACTGGATGTCTGATGTCAGAGATGATCGGTCATTGTCTGAGGGTATTTTAAAAACAGTCTCTGAGGAAGTCATGTGACCTGTACAGTAAGACATGGAGAGGGATGTAGTATGTCCTGCAGGCTGAGTGTTTCCCTTGTGCTTTTATAGGGTGTAGTTGTCAGGATGATTCTCATTGCATCATTTGAGCTTGTGACCTTGAGATCTTTCATGTAACTTTCATTTGGTATCAGTGTTTTAGCAGTCACACTAGTCTGCTATTCTGACTAAAGGGTGTTGGGCTTGAATAGGATGTGCTTCTGCAATATTTACTGCAGTAGATATAGTCTGAGTTTATGGATCTGCCTTGGCATTTTGTTTAAATTATGTTCTGGTCATAGCAATAGGGGTAATCTTGCATTTGACACAAAAAAAATCAAAATCAAAATGTTGTATAGAAAACTTCGTGGGTGTTTCTTAAACACTTTCAAACCTGTGGACATTAAAAAAAATACTCTATCATAAATGTCACGGTCATCGGCTGGTGTGCCCTGGACGGCCACCAAAGGGCACCCCTACAGTAGGTCTGTTGGTGAGCACATGGCTTATCATTGTTTTTGTTGGTGCCATGTGTTCTCCGTACTGTGTTAACCTGGGCCACCTTTGTATCTGTTTATTGGTTCAATTGTCCCACCTTTTGTTCCTCATTACCTGCCCTACTTATTCCCCTTGTGTTTCCTGTCCTGTGTTGGTTTGTTATCATTTATGGTGTTCCTAGCTGTGTTTTTGGTCACCAGTGAAGTGAGTGCTGTCCTGTTGTTTGTCTCTTTGTCTTAAAGTTATTTTTGTGCTAACCTGGCTATATTGCTTTTGGGTTCTGTCTGCATCCCATGACAGAACGAACCAACCAAATTTGAACCCTGCAAGCAGCCAGTACAAGTATGGAGATATTTTTGTACCCAGCTCCGGTCCTGGGGAAGCAACCTCCCAAGACCTACCTCTGGCAAGAAGACGGCAATTATGCTGCCAGAACAATCGCAATCCCTTTTTGGATTTTTGGTCAAGACCTCCTTGATGCTGTTGGGTTGTTGGGTATTATGGAGGTTACCATCCTCTGCTGCTTCCTGTCTGGTCTGGATGACACTTTTGATTGGGAGTAGCTGGGGGATTTAGAAACCTGGACTTACTGGGAGGTGGTCTACTACTGTTGCCAACGAATGGAGAAGCAACTCCTGCATGAGGAGTGGGTTCCTCTCCCTGTTCTTCACACCTCCCAGCCTATGGCTATTCCCACCAGGTCACGTCATTCTCGGAATAGGAGTAGAAAAAGCAGAAAATGACTGATCGTTTCACTAGATAAGACCCTTCTATCTAGGCTAGGATCGTTTAGAGCCCTTTGAAGCTGCACTGAAACTGCGTTTTGGAAGTTCAAACTGATGGGCACCATAGAAGTCTACTATATGGAGAAAATTCCTGAAATGTTTTCCTCAAAAAACATAATTTCTTTACGACTGAAGAAAGAAAGATATGAACATCTTGGATGACAAAGGGAGTGAGTACATTATCTGTAAATTTTTGTTCTGGAAGTGAACTACTCCTTTAACATTTTACACTACACTGTCACACAATCTTATAATATACCTTTTGATGTCCATTCATGTTTAATTGGTATAGTAGTAAAGAGAAAGATATGACATGCCTCTTGAAGTGGCAATCGCTCATGCTACTTTAAAGAGCGGCAAAACGGTATTTATTGTTTTCATTTCATTATGAATTTGGCAGAATTTTAAAGCTGATACTTTATTAAAAGGTAACAGAACACAAAGCTTATTGTGTTTATTGGATGGCAAGCTTGCTACAAATAATATGAAGTTCATGCATTAACAGAACAGAGACTAAATCTTGATAACAAGAAGCCATATTAGTATCGATTTTAAACGAGAACTGTTAAAGATATTGTTAAATAATGTCCACACAGCTGACAGCTTTACCTGTTGTAGTTTGTTCAAGTTGGGCACGAAATAGACACTTCTTTTCAGCACTTTTACTTAGCACGTCTCCGGCATTTTCAATCTCCCTCATGCTGCCACAACTGGAAATGCTTTTAGCATTTGTGCTGTCAATGCTGCTTTTCAGTAGAGATAAGGACTGTGAAAGTATTTATTTATTTTTTTTACTTAAACTTTGATGTGCAAATATACTCTTTATTACGTCAACATAACAAAAGATTTGATTGCAAAGCAAGCAGGAAAAAAAGGATTACATGCAAATTTTTAAGTCATAACATCTAAATTTATATAGCCACCAGTGGAGAAATATCAGCAAAAATATCACTCGCAAGTTAATATTTTAAAGACCTTTTTAGTAGCAGTCTGGATCCCTGGATACCATGTAGTATACTGTACATGCATTTTTTATAATGCAGTGTCTGCCAAAATGGTTGGACTGACTAATTCTCCTCTGATTTGACTTTTAGAATGAGAGTGTTGCACAACTGATCATGTTTCTCCAAACACCAACATATTTATTGCATATGAGATTAACTTAATTGAGGGAGATATCTGATATTTAATGAATGAGATAATGAAGGACCCTTTCGTTGAACTCCCCTGCAGCATGTGTGGGTATATCCATCTGTCTATAAATCATTGAGTTTACCCAACGCACATCTGTGAGAGCCCCGCCTGCACAACAACAAACAAACACTGAAAGAAGTAATGAGGAATGCAAACATGTGTGCCATTAACCTAGATTTGTTGTTGTTTTTTTTTCCATGCTATATTTCATTTTCTTTTCTCTCTCTCATTCTGTCTCTCTCTCTAAGGATCCTGTTCGGGTTGCATCCCTGTTCTTTGATGTGTTTGGCTGGGGACAGACAGTGTGTGTGTGTTTGATAATTATGGCGGTCATGTTAAGTAGGTCTGGAGCACAGTACAGCCGAAGTAGGTCACAACTAAAGTCTGACAGCTCACTTAAGAGTCTTCATCTACATCTATCCATCGAGAAGAGAAGAGAAGAGAAGAGAAGAAAAAAAAAAGAAAAAAAGACAAGATAAAATAATAAAAAAGAAGAGAAGAGAAGAGAAGAGAAGAGAAGACTTTATGGATTTCGCTATGATAAGAAAGGTTAAAATTAGTTACAAAAGGATTCTTTCCAACAATAGTGATAAACAAAAATGAGAAGTCTGTCTCTTGCATGTGGATGAGCTTAGTTATCAGTATCAAATACAATATGCCAGGATCTGTTTACCAGCGTGGAAATCAAAACATTGAGCAAATTTCTCCCATGGGGAAAAATACATATTTGCATAATACCAAAAACTACGCTCAAGTGATTAAACCATATCAAGGATGTTAAACTGTATTAAGGACAGCAGGATCCCCCATAGAGACTACATTATTTTAGCCATACTGTACACTGGAAGAAGTTTGAGATATTTTTTAAAAACGCAGTGGTCACTGTTTAAATCCACCTTGCTCTTATTACAGACATTTCATGCAGTGGAAAGAAACAATTAAGAACACAGAATTGATTTTTTTTACAGCTTATAGTAATATTTTCAGTATTACTCAGAGCTCTGGTTTTAATTATCTAGAGAGATAATTGTTAATGATAAATCCCTGTTGATGTCTGTACTGGCTATTGTATACAGGCCACCAGGGCACCATACAGACATTATCAAATAATTTGCTAATTTTCTAAGTGTTTCTATGCGAGTAAGTGCTGGCTGCAGATAAAGTCTTAATTGTTGGTGATTATAATATCCATGTTGACAATGAAAAAGATGCATTGGGATCCGCATTTATAGACATTCTGAACTCTATTGCGGTCAAACAACATGTGTCAGGACCTACACATTGTCATAATCATACTTAAGATTTAATACTGTCACATGGAATTGATGTTAATGGCACTGAAATTCTGGAGCAGAGTGATGATATCTCAGATCTTTATTCAGTCTTGTGTATACTCCACATAGCCAAGGCTGCAAACTCAACTCCTTGTTACAAATATGGTAGAACCATCACTTCTACAAAAAGAAGGACTGCTTTGTAAATAATCTTCCTGGCTTGTCTCAATTCCTCAGCAAATCCAATATCTAAGAGCAACTTGATGTTGTAACAGAAATGATGGGCTCTCTTTTTTCTAGCACTTTAGATAGGGTTGCTTCTTTACACTTAAAGACGATTAAGGAAAACAGTCCGACACTGTGGTATAACGAGCACACTCGCGCCTTAAAGAGAGCTACCCAGAAAATGGAACGCAGATGGAAGAAAACAAAATTACAGGTATTTTGTATTGCATGGAGGGAAAGTACTTCTACTAATAGAAAAGCTCTAAAAACAGCTAGATCTGCTTACTTTTCGTCTCTTTTAGAAGAAAACAAACACAATCCCAGGCATGTTTTAAATACAGTGGCTAAATTAACGAAAAATAAAGCATCAACAGGTGTAGACATTTCCCAACAGGACAGCAGTAATGATTTTATGAACTTCTTTACTTCCAAGATCAGACTGAGACTGCTCACTTCAGAGTTACAAATTGCCTGCTCTTATCATGCAATCATGGTTGTATTTCTCTATTAGTGCTACTGGATCTTAAACTTTGGAACAATCTACCTAGCATTGTTTGGGAGGCAGACACACTCTGTCAGTTGAAATCTAGGTTAAAGACCCATCTCTTTAACATGGCATACACATAACACACTATCACAGTTCTATCATTTAAATCCGGTAATGGATTGTTAGGCTGCATTAACTAGGTCAGCCGGAACTGGGAGCACTTCCCATAACACCCAATGCACTTGTTACATCATATGAAGAATGGCATCTATGATAATATTAGTCTGTTTCATTCTTATTCTGAGGACACCATAGCCACCCAGATCCAGTCCATATCTAGACCAGATGCTGGATAAGCACCTAGAGACTACCTTTACAGCCCTAAATGTCAGCAACCCCAGTAATTTCTGGCAATATTGTCGGCTTGATTGAACATACACTATTGGAAGAGAGCCTGTACTAGGTAGGGCATGTAGTGTCAGTCGCTAGTGTGCCTCTTGAGATCAGGAGGGTGAACTGTACTTGCACAACTTTTACCATAGGCCTCCATTACACCCACTCCCCTAAACCTCACTCCCATCCAGGTCGTGGCACCATTGTAATCCCTCTGGTCCTAACTGCCCTGCCTCATTCTTGTTCCAAGTGGGACTCGAACCCAAATCGCCGGCATGGGAGCTGGGCATGCTTACCAGGACACTAAAGACCGTTACATCTGGACCAGGTAGGGCATGTAGGGGAGGTGCCTAGACAAGATAGGACATCTAGGGGTGGTACCTGGACTAAGTAGGGCATGAAGAAGTGGTGCCTGAACCAGGTAGGGAGTGTACTGTAGGTGCGGTGCCTGGACCAGGTACAGCATGTAGGGGTAGTGCCTGGACCGTGTAGGGGCAGTGTCTGGACTGTGTAGGGCATGTAGGAGCAGTGCCTGGGTTGTCTAGGGCATAAAGGGCGGTGCCTGGACTGCGTAGGACAGGGGTTCTCAACTCTTTTCCATGAGGTCCACTTTCCTGCAGAGTTTACCTCCAACCTTGATCAAACTCACCTGCCAGTCAGTTTCTAGCAATCCTGTAGACCTTGATTAGCTAGTTCAGATGTAGTTGATTAGGGTTGGAACTAAACACTGCAGGAAAGTGAACCTTGAGGGCCAGAGTTGAGAACCCCTGGTGTAGGGCAAGTAGGGGTCATTCCTAGTCCAGGTACAGCATTTTGGAGCGGTGCCTGGACTAGAAAGGCTGCAGTCATGAGCAGGTAGGTCATGTAGGGGCCAGGGGTGTAAATTTCATCTTACAGTTGGGGGGACAATAAAAATAAAATTTCTCAAGAGCAATTTTTGAAGGGGACACAAAATAATACAGCTAAAATTGTACTTGTTAGGATATGTATACACAGAGGAAAGCCTTTCTATTATTAGTGTAGCAGGGAGACCGTGCCAAATTAGACAACTTCAGGTTGCTGTGGTTGCGCTGCGACAGCGTTCATGTCCGTTGTAGACATTATTACTATCCGTTACAGTGTTGCCAAGTCCACAGTTTTCATGTGGAATTGGCCTACTTTATCACCGTTGCCGCGGGTTGTCTTTCATTTCCGTGAGTTGACCCCAATAACGTGTATTTTAACCCCCGGAACGCGATTTTTACCAGGGGACCCCCTCGAAACGCGGATAGTTTGGGCTAGTTTTGAGTAGCAATTGGGCGGATTTTTTTTGAAAAACCTGGCAACCCTTTCCGTCAAGCATGTAACGTTATTATTGCTAACATAGCGGACACATTTGAAAATACATTGACATCATCTGTATTAAAGAGAAAATAATCACTTCATCTGATTTAAGTGAATAAATAGCCTTGACAGCCTTAATACTGGAGATCCACAACTACTGACTTTGTTGTCTCTCACCGGACTTGTGTGTGTGCAGGTGATGTAAAAGAGGAAAGTAGACATTTGGACCAAATCACTGTGAGGCTAGTGAGGGGGATACTCAAAATATTTATAAACTTAAAACGCATTTATGCCCCGTTTGTGTTATTTTACTACTTACACTATTGTTTAAAGCATAAAACATTGTTATTTACAATACATATTTTTAGGGGGGACAACCCTCAGATGGGGGGGTCCTGCCCCCCCCTGGGATTTCCACCTATGGTAGGAGCAGAGTATGCATGGCCTTCTCTGGTTTGTGTTTTGTACTTGATTGTGTGTTTATTACATTTGTACATTTTCAGTAAATACTTAACAATGCTTCTGATATTTGTTGTTACTTAAATTATTTCAACCCACATTTAATGCTTTTAGTATAAAATATTTATTTAAAACAACAACAACAACAAAAACAGACACTGACAACCAGCTCAAAGGTTGGAGTATTAAATCACCTGCAGATTAATTTGAGCAGAAAGACCTGAAGTCATTTGACTCTAGACCACATTCATATTTTATAAGCACCAAGGAAAGACCCGCTCTTTAGTGTATAAGTGTACATGTGGCCATGATTAAATAAAATGTTCCAGTGTTATGAAATATTGAATTTTTCACCAATTTTGGGGATTACTGTAATAGAAATTTGAGAAAATAGTCCTGTCACACATGACATTTTAAGAAAAAAGAAAAGAAAAGAAAAGAAAACAAAAGGGGGGGGGAAAACAATTCTCCTGAAGATGTTGCCAGATCAAAATAGTTAATGGCTTCTTTTCTGCAGTTTTCATTAGAATGTAAATTCTGGCTTTGGATTGACCATTTTTGAATATGTGGCTCCTAAAATCTTGCCATGTTGGTTTACAACTACCACTCTGTTCAATGCTATGAAATGGCTTTTGTATAAATGCTCTTGCAGTAAACAGATAATGTAGTCAACCTCCACTGTAGCACGTCCCCTCTATCTGACCTGGGATCAGAGGCCTCACTCACACAGACTTTTATGCTAATTACGTTTGTTAAAGGTCACAGCCTCCTACCACACACAACTTTGAAATTACAGAAATTAACATCCCTCTGAATTCACACATGCTCTGATTTATGGAGAGACAGGGGCAGCCTGAAGTGAAGGGGTTATGTGACATTAAACGGGACGCATACGATTGGGTTTATTGCTACTGATAACATTTGCGCTCACAGCTGGTGTACGTGTGTAAGCTCACTATAAATTGAATCCACCCAGGCCACAGATTTACAGCTGTGTAAATCTGGTTTTCTTCAGAATGTCGGTAACCAAATTTGGCTCATTAGATAAACGTGTAACCTGTCAGTCTCCATATAAGTGTTTTTCTGTCTGTAATTTGTTCTGGTAGATTCTGTTTATATCTGTCCACACAATCAGAGTCAAACTTGAAATATCAGGTATGAATTTTACAATAGTTTTGAGAGCTAGGGCTATATCAATTAGATAGTGATTTTTAGAAAACTAAAGTGTATTTAGCCACATCCAAATCATGCGAGAACATCCAGAAATGGAAAATGTAGGCTGCATTTTAAAATTGTGAATTTTTGAATGTGCCTTTTTTGTTCATATTCCTCTCTGCAGAGAAAGTTATGCAAGTGAATGTGTAGATCTAGACAGAATCTACAGACTTTTCCTTTTTACATTTTGATGCTAATTTTGGATGAAAATCTGTGAAATAGAAAAAAGTACTAAACTCTAACTGTTAGCTGAAGGCATCATCAATTAAGCGTAAATTAGGCCCTAAGGGACTGCTAATGTGTAATCAATTTGAGCTGAATAGACTTTTTATATGAATGTGGGTGATGAAACCAGCTTTGGGACCTTATGTCATCTTGTATCCATATACATTTTTTTTTTTTTCATAGTTAGTCAATGAAAACATGCTCTAGATGGACATCTCTTGTGTTGTGTCTCAGTGTCAGTTTAGAAACAGTTGAACTTTTTAAGTTTAAATGTTGAACACACAAACATATGTTAACATATATATGAACAAATGTTAAATTAAATTACATTTTCACTATTGACTAACTAATAACTACAACTTTTGCCTCACTAAACTCCTAATTTTCTGCTTATTAATAGATAGTATGGTAGTTGTTAGGTTTAGGTATGGTGTAGGGTTTTAGGTATATAAAATATGGTCCTGCAGAATTAGGCATTAATATGTATGTGTTTTGTACACCCAATCAGTGTCTAAGGCTAATAAACATCCAATATGCTAGTAATATGCATGCTAATGGGCAACTCGCTAATAGTGAGAATTGATCCTTAAACTAAAGTGTTACCAGAGCTTTAAGCAACCCCCCCCCCCCCCCCAAAAAAAAAATCATAATTCCCAGTGTATGTAATCGAAAGAAAGAAAGAAAGAAAGAAAGAAAGAAAGAAAAAAGACTGTTTAGAGCAGTTTAATATAAATAAGCACCAGTTAAGCTGTGATACCAAACAGTATCACAGGGAGACACCAAAAGACCACTAAACCTGCTGCCTTAACCTGACTGTACATGCTACTCTACAGATCCATTCAGAATAGCTAAAAAACTGACCAACATATAATCTAAAACACCTTCAGCCAGCATTCATTATAAAACACTCCGACACTGACACTTTGACTCAGCACCGACAACATGCCAGAAGTGCCGTTACACACGAAAAAGTGCCAGTACGCTAAAGACTAAAATATTGAAGTGCCAGTATATGTCTGTGTGTGTGTTTGTATATATATATAATCAATTTAATGATTCCTTGATGAATAAGAGTATCCGTTTCCTTCAAAACAAATCTTACTGATCCCAAACTTCTTTTATCATATAATTTTGCCCTCTTTTACAAATTATTGTATGAGACTGTGCTGGTCTAGCTGTTTTTCTGTGTATATGGCCCCTTACTCTCCTCTGATCTATCAGAACCATTTCAAAGCTGTCACATTTTCACAATTTAAATAAACAATGTTGGAAAACTCTGATTCCAAAGCTCATATTCTGAAGTGCGGAGATGTGTTGATAACTGCCACAGTTTCTTTTGTATAATTTGTCCAGAGCAATTCAACCATTACAGGAAAACCGATTCAGTGATGCCAGTTTCCATCAACAATGATTAAATATTTAAGAGCTACCCAATCAGAGAGAGTGTATGAAAGAGAGAGAATGGAGGCACTGAGAGGGTGTAGGGGGAAAAGGAAAATTAAAAAAGAGACAGCAGAGTAATCATTCATTAAATCAGGGTCAGGAAAACATCCATGTAATGTTTCAGGTCAGTGATTCGGGTCCATACATTTCTCCAGTTTCCTGCAGCGCTGGATGAAAGTGCACAACTGATTTTTTGATCAGATTAATGAATCCAACAAATGAATAAATTAACATGGGATGAATTTGGCACTATACATTCTCCATATCATTGTTTCTACGTCTGTAATTCTCTTAGTCAGTAATGTGATGCTGTCTGAATCCTGTTCACATAAGGCTCTTCTTTTCAGACCCCCACTGGGTTAATACAGACATCAACTATGCGAGACCCTCAGGTTATTGTATACTGAGAGAGAGAAAGACAGAGAGATATATAAGGACAGGTTGAAACACAATCTGTCAAAACTCAGTAACTGGCACAGTGCCCTGCAGTCATATGAGTCTGTTCTGTTAGCTGTGCAATAACTAAACTGTAAGGAGAGGTCAGACCGCAGGCAGCTATAGATCGGGACTGGCAGTGCTTTTCAAGATTGAGGAAGCACAGATATCAATGTGCATTGATCTATTTTTATATTTGTGTCTGCAGTGTTGTTCCGAAACATTGCACCTCAAACTAATGCTAAACAGTAAAAATAATTTAGAGAACTTAGATCTGAATTTTTGTATACAGTAGGTATAGTACTAAAGACAACTTGCAGCAATCAAAATATGAACGTCAAACTAAGTGCTTCACGGTGGAATTTAATTGTGTACGAATCTCCTACACTCTTAAAAATAAAGGTGCTTCACGATACCATAGAAGAACCTTTTTGTCCAAATGGTTCCATAAAGAACCTTTAACATCTGAAGAACCTTTCTGTTTCACAAAAGGTTCTTTGTGGCGAAAGAAGTTTCTTCAGATTATAAAAAGGTAAGAAAGAGATGGTTCTTTAAAGAACCTTTGACTGAATCATTCTTTGTGGAACCAAAAATGGTTCTTCTATGGCATCGCTTGAAGAACCTTTTGAAGCACCTTTATATTTAAGAGTGTAGCACTTTGCTTATACTAGAGTTTTTTATTTTTAAACAGTAAATCATGTATATCACTGTGGATGTTTATATTTTCCATTATTATTTCCATTTTATTTAAAGTTTAACTACTTTTGTTGTTTTTGTAGTTTTTATTATGTTTTTTTTAATGTCTATTTAGTTTTTGTTCATTGTTGTTTTAGTATTTCTAGTACTAAGTTTTTTTCTATTCTATTGTAATTTACTCAGGCCAGCCAAGATTAGGATGCTTTTGTTAGAAACATTTGGAGAAAATTAGCATTACATCACTTGCTCACCAATGGATCCTCTGCAGCTGATAAAATATCACAAAATCTTATGAAGATTTTATGCATTTTTGTAATAAGCAAATTCATCATTAAGAGTTTTTAACTTCAAACCACTGGTTCCAGGTAAAATACCTCTATCCTCTATCCATGTTTCTTTCAAAAGTCTCATCTGTATCACAAGAGAAATATGCACAGATCAAGCACCGTTTAAACACAAAAATAATGATGGTCGTGTTGATTACTTGTGGATTATTGTGACATTAATCTTTAATCTAAAATTTTAGAAATAGTTGTGTTCTATCAATTAAATAGCTTTCTAGAAGAACATAACATTGGTGAAATCTACCAGTTCGTTTTAGGAAACACCACTCAAAAGAGACAGCCCTTGTGAAAGTTTTTAATGATTTGCTGCTGACTGTTGATGCTGGAAATATACTTAACGATCATGTGTAGTGTGTCTCAAGGCTCCATCCTTGCTCCTATTTTATTTCACTCTTTATATGATTCCTTTGGGAAATGTTTTCAAGAAATGCAATATTGCTTTTCACTGCTATGTTGATGATGTACAAGTATATTTGCCACTGTCACATAAAAATGGTTTAGAACCCCTTATAGCCTGTCTTCCAGATCTTAAAAATGGATGGTTTCTAATTTTTTCCATCTAAATTAAAATAAGACAGAGATTATAGTTTTTGGTTCCAGTGGAGTCAGGGGTACAACACAGCCAGATTTTGACTGTTTGTCACCTCATGTCAAAACATAAGTTTTAAACTTAGGTGTGTATAATGACACCTCTCTAAAGCTGGACAAACAGATAAATGTTGTAAAGTCAAGTTTATTTCACTTTGACACCATTAAAGTCCTTGAAATTGCGATCCATGCATAACATCAAGATTTGACTATTGCAGTGCGTTATATTAGGGAATTAGTTAGTCAGGTATTAAAAACGTGAACATACAAACCCGATTCCAAAAAAGTTGGGACACTGTACAAATTGTGAATAAAAACAGAATGCAATGATGTGGAAGTTTCAAATTTCAATATTTTATTCAAAATATACAACATAGATGACATTTCCAATGTTTAAACTGAGAAAATGTATCATTTTAAGGGAAAAATAAGTTTTTAAATTTTAAGTTTCATGGCATCAACACATCTCAAAAAAGTTGGGACAAGGCCATGTTTACCACTGTGTGGCTTCCCCTCTTCTTTTTATAACAGTCTGCAAACGTCTGGGGACTGAGGAGACAAGTTGCTCAAGTTTAGGAATAGGAATGTTGTCCCATTCTTCTCTAATACAGGCTTCTAGTTGCTCAACTGTCTTGGGTCTTCTTTGTCGCATCTTCCTCTTTATGATGCGCCAAATGTTTTCTGTGGGTGAAAGATCTGGACTGCAGGCTGGCCATTTCAGTACCCGGATCCTTCTTCTACTCAGCCATGATGTTGTAATTGATGCAGTATGTGGTCTGGCATTGTCATGTTCAGTGTTGGTCATCTTACTTTAAAAAAGTAATTAGTTACAGTTACAAATTACGTCTCCCAAAAAGTAACTGAGTTAGTAACTCAGTTACCACATTGTAAAAGTAATTAGTTACTCAGCAAAGTAACTGTGACGTTATTTTTTTAATGTTCTATAACGCTATTACGTTCTATAACATCTTTAATATCAAAGATGTTTATATTAACTGATTGAAGAATAAAAACACTATATACAGTATTTTAGAACATTTGGTATTTATTTGAACTCAATAGATTGCAGCCTGCCATATGATATGCATGGAAATAAAAACAAAAAATAAATATTGAAAATAAAATTCAAGTGCAAAATTAAGGCAGACGTGAATAAAGTCTTTTTTCCTGGGCATAGCGTGCATGTTACAGAAACATTCTTGCCTTTAATCTCAGTCGCTTTGGTGCATTTCTCAAATCATTCTTAATATTTGCAAAGAAGTATGTGCATTTCTCAAAACAATTCGTACAAACAGCACCACAAAATAGATTACCTGCAAAAGCCTGTTACTTACTCAAAATCTTTAGTTCATCTCTCAAAAGCAAGTATTTATGCCAATGAACATATCAGTGCCATCAGAATGAAAAGTCCTTGTGTCATTGTTCACAAACAAGATAGTAAAAATGCTTAGTCATGTTGTCAATATAACTGATGTAAACTATGGCAACATTTGACAAAATGACAACATGAACAGTATGCCATATTCTTATGTATGCCATATATCCATTTCAAAAGTACAAATTTACACATTACTGTATGTGGGATATTGATTGAAAGAGACTGGATAGAATTCCCAGTTACACTTTTACTAGTGGTCTGACAAAAAAAAAAAAAAAAAAAAAAAAAACCTTTACAATGCCATTGTGGTATAGAAAAGGAAAAAGAAATATGGGCACAAAGATGAAAATAAAAAAAAATAAGCCCATTGTCAGAATTTGTAACTCTTGTGCTGTCCTCTGTCTATACAGTATATGCTTTCCAACTGAAGATTCATGAGATGAACCTTTGAGCTATTTCAGAGAAATGGATTATCATTGGTTGATCTACATTCTCTTCATCAGTCAAGATTCACTTGCACAATTCATGCCAAATTTACAAAAAGTCTAATAATAATGTGTAAAAAAAATAAATAAATAAAATGTGCTTGGCAGTTTATGACAACTAGATGAACCATTTTGCATTTAATGACTTATACGATGAACCAAAGACTAGATGTTTTGAGGGGTAAGACTACTGCACAGAAAACGATATAATACATTTTGAGCAGCAACATGACATAAGCAACTGATAATGTAGGAAATTGCAGATAAATGTATATAATCAAATACATGAATGTACAAAAGCAATCGCAACTTGTTCAAAAGAATGATAAACTGGTTTTATGACGTGTATAAATGACTAGATGATGTGGAGGTTGTACAAGTAGTTTTGAGAATTTCATTTCTGATTTGAGAAATGCACCAAAGCGATTGAGAAAAACTGTAACGAGAAGTAGTGCCGGTACTTCCAGTTCGAGAACGCTACCTTTGAATTTCCCCGGCTCGTCGCCATTGTCGCTGACGCTGTCTTGTGTTAGTCAGGTGGTAGTCAGGGCGTGCAGTGAGACAGCGTGAGCAGGGCACCGCCCACCCAGCCAATCATCATCGCATTTGCAACGTTGTCATCATCCCCACCCCTGCTCGCTCCAGGCAGCTGAAGTGTAGCCAAAGCATGACACCTCGCGCTTTATTCAACCAAATTGTAGTAACGCGACACTTTACATTCTCAGTAAAGATAACGGCGTTGCAACGATGGGAAAAGTAATTAAATAGATTACTCCGTTACTGAAATATTAACTCCGTTAGTAACGCCGTTATACTTAAACGCCGTTACTCCCAACACTGGTCATGTTGGAAAATGCAAGGTCTTCCCTTAAAGAGACGATGTCTGGATGGAAGCATATGTTGTTCTAGAACTTGGATATACCTTTCAGCATTGATGGTGCAATTCCAGATGTGTAAGCTGCCCATGCCACACGCACTCACGCAACCCCATACCATCAGAGATGCCGGCTTCTGAACTGAGCGCTGATAACAACTTAGGTTGCCCTTATCCTCTTTAGTCCGGATGACATGGCGTCCCAGTTTTCCAAAAAGAACATCAAATTTTGATTCGTCTGACCACAGAAAAGTTTTCCAGTCCATTTTGAATGAGCCTTGGCCCAGAGAAAACGCCTGCGCTTCTGGATCATGTTTAGATATGGCTTCTTTTTTGACATATAAAGTTGTAGCCAGCAACGGCGAATGGCACGGTGGATTGTGTTCACCGACAATGTTTTCTGGAAGTATTCCTGAGCCCATGTTGTGATTTCCGTTACAGTAGCATTCCTGTATGTGATGCAGTGCCGTCTAAGGGCCCAAGATCACGGGCATCCAGTATGGTTTTCCGGCCTTGACCCTTACGCACAGAGATTGTTCCAGATTCTCTGAATCTTTGGATGATATTATGCACTGTAGATGATGATAACTTCAAACTCTTTGCAATTTTTCTCTGAGAAACTCCTTTCTGATATTGCTCCACTATTTTTTCGCCGCAGCATTGGGGGAATTGGTGATCCTCTGCCCATCTTGACTTCTGAGAGACACTGCCACACTGAGAGGCTTTTTTTATACCCAATCATGTTGCCAATTGACCTAATAAGTTGCAAATTGGTCTTCCAGCTGTTCCTTATAAGTACATTTAACTTTTCCGGCCTCTTATTGCTACCTGTCCCAACTTTTTTGGAATGTGTAGCTCTCATGAAATCCAAAATGAGCCAATATTTGACATGACATTTCAAAATGTCTCACTTTCAACATTTGATATGTTATCTATATTCTATTGTGAACAAAATATAAGTTTATGAGATCTGCAAATTATTCCATTCCTTTTTTACTCACAATTTGTACAGTGTCCCAACTTTTTTGGAATCGGGTTTGTAATATAATAATATAATATTTCTCCTATCCTAGTCTCCCTGCATTGGCTTCTAGTTTATTACAGGGTTGATTGTAAACTTTTGTTATTGGTGTATAAATCATTGCATGGACTCTGGAGCCTATCTCTCAGATCTTCTAATTTAATATCAGACTAGACAAACTTTAAGATCAGTGACCCGGAAGTTACTCAAAATTCCAAAGACACATCTGAGTCAACAAGGAGATTGTGCCTTTGCTGTAGCAGTGCCTACAACTTTGGAACAGTCTGCCTAAACATATTAGAGATGCTGCTACTGTACAGGATTCTAAAGTACAACTCACACCTTTTTCCAATAGCTTTTAATCAGTGATCATTTTTATTATATGTGTTGCCTGTGTGATGCATGTTTTTCGGTGTGACATTGTAAAGCACATTAGTCAACATGTGTTGTTTTAATTGTGCTATATAAATAAAATGGCCTTTGTCATTGCCATTTTCATCAGTTGTTTAAACTCAAATTCTGACGACACCCATTTACTGCAGAGGATCCAAATTCATCTACACCTTGGATGGCCTGATAGTGAGTAAATTTTCAGCAAATTTTCATTTTTGGGTGACTGGTCCTTTAACATTTATTTTATTTCAATGAACATAAAAATACATACAAAATATATATTTAGTTGATGATAACAACACTGCATTGTAGAGACGTTGAATTTCCAGGCAGGACAAAATGCAGTGACTGAAATCCCCATGTCCAAGAAACAGTCAGACTCTTTTTCTAAAGCAAATAGTGTTCATGCTGATTTTATAGAATACCAGTGAAGAACTGCATCTGGCGGGACCCAAAATGACATGTTTAGAGCCTCTTGTTCAATAAGGATTGATCTTTTCTCCATGAAAATCAATGGTCCAGGTATCTGCTATAGACAAAGCTCCTCCCCCAAGGATGGTTAGTTTAAAAATATGCAATGACTAACAGGATAACCAGAGGCTTTTTTGTTTGAATGAAAGTCAGTGGAGGCAGTACGCTCAATATACTGAATAAACTGCTCATCACTTAAAATGACAGCCTGGCTTCAAGACATTTTTATTGTGAATGGAGCTATATTTGGAATTTACTATGGGAAAAAAAAAAAAAACTCTTTTGATAAGGAGAGTCATTTTGTGACAGGCAAACATTCATTTATGGCACTATATATCCACTCATTTCTATGGTTACTGACTGCCATACAAATATTGAAAGCATTTCAGTGACTTCACAGAAATTACATGGCATCCATGATCCAGATTGAGAGTTCTTGATCATTACATGTTCGTAATTGGAATCAGCACAGGGGCCTTGTTTCTACTCCATGCTTATCATCAACCAACAGGTGAGTTTGAGACCTCTAGATGAGACCTGATGGACATCATCCCGATGCCTCTATTTTTGCTTGTTCTTCTGGGGAGGTTTTCATTGAAAGGAAACATGGCTTTAATGCAGTGACTGAGCAGAATGTGATGAGAACAATCAGTCTGGATGACTACTGTGACTCTCAGCAGCTGTATGATCATTTGATGGATTGAGACACTGAGACATCAATGTCAGAATGAAAAGACATAATCTGACAGAGTTAATCATATAAATAATTTATTCTGGTGAAGACACTGAGTGATCTGAGGGCTCTCTGCTGAAGAGGGGAGGGGATTTAAAGTGGATACAAAAGGGAAAAACAAGGTTTAAAGTGACAATGACAGTTAAGCATCCTTCTCTTTATCACTGACAGAGTAAACATGCCCAAGAATATTTTGATATTTATCAAAATTTGGTCATATTTTTTATTATGTTAGCATCATTTAAACATATTTATTTGCTTAATACAGTCAGATTAAAAACATAAATAAATAAATAATCCTACTCATTAAGATGTTATAGCTTTTATTAATAATTTGAATTAATTTTTATATTTTCCTTTTTTTCAATTTTGTATTATTATTATAATTTTTTTTAGTACATTAGATTAGATTTATACACCGCGGGTCTGCCAGTCTCCATCGTCCGCGTGGCTGGAGAATCCCTTGTCTCTGCCTTCAGCCTCTGAGTCCCAGACTCCGCCTCGGCCCATCGACCCAGTGGTTTCACCATGGATCCTAGCTCCCTTCTCTCCGCTGTGGCCCAGCAGTCCACCGGCTCCATTGGGCTCCCTCATCCCTCAGGCTTCGCCTTGGTCTGTCATCGACCATCCGTCGTCTCTGGCTCTGTCAGGCTCTTCCTTCCCTTCGGCTCCACCTCGGTCTTCTGTATCCCCGCCTCCGCCTCGGTCGCCCCATCCATCATCACCTCGGCCCTCCACAACATCCCCCTCGCCCTGGCTCATCGACTCTCTGTCTCCATCTCGGGCTCCTCCACCACCGTCCTCCACCTGAACCTCCTCCTGAGTTCCCCTCCGTCCCTCCCTTTGTGTGTTTTCCGCCCCCATGTGCTCCCCTGACCCAGTTTCTCGCTTGTGTGATTGTATGAACTGTCTTTGTGTGTTTTCCTCCCTATGTGCTCCTCATGACCCAGTTTCTCCCTTGAGTGATTGTATCATTTGTTTCAGGTGTTTGGTCTCGTGTTGTCCATTCCTTTGTTCTCTGTCTGGTATTGTAATGTCGATGCTGCATGTGTGTTCCTGCCTGCCCTGTGTTACCCCATGTTTGGATCATTAAAGACTGTTATTATTGACTCTCCTTCATCTCTGCGCTCCTTTGCTCCTACACAGTAGTCACCGTGACAGTGAGCAGGGTAGGGCAATGTCTATGGTGACATATTAAACCGTAAAGTGACATAATTTGCAGTTCAGATACAGATTTTCACAAAAACAAAAAATCTTATTAAATGATTAACCTCACATTTTGGCCTTTTAAGAAAAGGGATGAGTCAAACATATACATTATTATGTTAATTTAAAACAAATAAATATACTGACATTTGTGACTATCTCAAATTTACAACAATGTGTGTTTTGCTGTGTAAAAATTTGGTCTGAATCTGAACTAAAAGAGCAGACGGGCTTATCGAAAAGGCAAATTTAATCTTTGCCACTAGGTGGGATTTTTGAACTGGCAGAAATATAGGTTTCCCCGGCAACGGCTGTACACAAAGCAGTGCTGAGCATATAAACACTGCTTTATAAGGCATTATAGGTAAGATTAAATGACAATGCCATCAAAAATTTTCTGAGGACAGTTGGTTCCCTTTAGAGACTTGCAGCACTCATATGAAATGAAAACATAGCCTTAATCGTCACATTAAGCCATATCGCAAATCTTGTCTTTCCGTCCTCCAATGTAAGACCTCTTGAAATTATAATTATAAATTAATTATAATAGCTAATTAAGACTTTTCTTATACCATTTAAGGTATTTAAGACTTTTATAGTCTTAAATTTGATATCACTAAATTGAATGCTTTTTAAGGACACACAAGAACTGATAAGATAGCCCCACAGGCAGGGCAGTGATACATTTTGGTAGCCCGACTGGAAGACACAATAGCCCCGGGACATCAGTTTAGCGATTTTGCCCTGCATGTCCACTGTTTTCACTGATGGAGCACTGCTGGAATTGTGTGATACGGTGCACCTGGTGCCAGTTGTGCCTCATCGATGCTACCATAAATTCTTGTCACAAGCACCTGGTAATATGAACCCAATTTCAAGGCCAGAGGTAGCAGCTAAATCATAATCACAACCAAAATGATCACCGCAGGTCTCATGCCTAGAAATAAATAGTCTGTTCTGCCATTCCCTTTTCCCTTTGAAGACACAACGTCTTTTGTTATCACGACCTGCACTTCCTAAGACACTCTCTTTATCTTTAGTTCTTATTGGGGAGTAAAAGGAGGGAGGAGTCCTGCTAATTTATTTCTAATCGAACAAGTAAATTTCACAGTGATGTCTTTTGAACTTTGAACATCCCTTTTTAGTATGTAAAGCATACCACTCTATCACTGAGTTATGCAACAAAAGGATCATGGAGGAACTTGATAAAACGTTTTTAGCTCCCAGTTGTATCAAGAGAGGAGAGGAGAGGAGTGCTGGAGAGAGTGCGAAAAGAGATGTGAAGATAAGAGGGTGAAGGAGGAGGTGAAGATGAAGAGCTCTTTGAGTTGGTGAAGACAGAGTGATATAATTGTGTGAGATTATATAGAAGAGATTTGATTATTCAATATTATTCTGAAGTAATCTAGAAAAAATTAAACCTGTGGCCATTGAGAAAAGAATGTAATGAAGGAAAGTGAACTGTTTAATAGGACGCAAACAACTTTCCAAATGGCTTTTTCGAGTGGGATCCCAGTGGGATCCCATTATTGCAAAGGACAACCTCTCTTAAAGCTAATTTCTACTGAACAAAAACAGCCATAATTATAAAACAGCAGAACTCAGTTCTCATTTACTTTTTACTCAGAAACTAAAGTGTGTTTTTCCCAAGCGGTTTATTTCAGACCCGACTGCTCCATTAAATTAGTCGCAGAGATCGTGGCTTCCACTGAATGACAATGATTTCACATCAAATGATTTTCACACTTTTTAAGAATATTCATATTTCACATTTCATTGTAGATGACCAAAAACAGATATGACTATATTGTCAGTACAAAATGTCCATAAAAATGAGTTTTGTTCCTATAGAAGCAGAATACAGCAGTCATCTCTAAAAATAAATGACTAAAGACAAACCTGAAATATTTCTAGCTATTCAAAACCACTATACTTCACAGAATAACATTTATTGTAGAAAAAAAAAATCTCTCAAAAGACTAAATCTCCCTTAATCTGCTTTTGGATAAAAGAAGGACCTCTCTAATAAGATTTTCAGTCATGCTGGGCCTCAGATCTACTTTAAGAAGACAGGAAACACAATTAAAGCAAAGTCATTATTTTCTTAATTAAAATGAAGATATTCATCCTTTTCTTAATTAACATTCCCCCAAAAACAAAAAAAAAATCCTCAAAAAAAAAAATTATAAAAGAAAAGAAAAGAAAAGAAAAGAAAAGAAGAGAAGAAAAGAAAAAAAATAGAAGAGAAGAGAAGAGAAGAGAAGAGAAGAGAAGAGAAGAGAAGATTTTCATTATATATGTTTTTTTTTTTTTATTCCTGCATTGATCCAGCTCTATATTCTCATAATGTTCCATCTCTGTAATGTAAAACACTCTTGTTTGCCATTTACTGTAATCATGTTGGGCTCATTTACAGTACAATAGTTCCATATCCTCTGCCTCGCTTCCTCTGATGCCCACGTCTTTTTTCCTCTCTGATGGGCCTCTTGTTGAGAGAGGGTTGCTTGGAAAAGTTGTGCATCACCCACAGATCTGGTTTCATCTGAAAAACAGAAGAGTGTTAAAAGGTTTCTATCACTTTAAGATTTGAGCTACAACATGCAGCACCACGTCTACACTGACAGTGAAGCAACGTGACAAATTAGAACGTTCCTGCTATAATCGCTTTCCATAACTAATGCCAAAACTCAAAGCGGGTTCCGCTGCACAATTTCACGCAACTGCATGCTTGAGCTAAACAGTTTAGGTTGAGCTCACTGTCCGTGTGCAAGAGTCTTTTAAACAGTTCCATTTCAATCAAAGATCGCTTATGGTGTTGATGGGTGCTAAAATATTTGGCCATTGCATATATAATCAATTACCATTGCAATTAAAATGGAGTCATAAAAGAAAGGGAAAAAAGTGATGCCCCAGGCTATTATAAATCATTCTGCAGGAACTAGTTTAGCTCATTTTGGGGGAAAAGTCTTTTAATTATTATCATTATTATATTACTTCTAGGAGTTTTGAAAAGCCACCACTTGCTTGTGAAACTAGTAAAGTGAATTAAAAAAAGAAATATCTGAGGGCGACCTACAGAACTGCTCCAGAGAACTTTTTGTTGTTACCATTAGAAGATGAATCACCCAAAAATCGATTTGGAGGGTTTTCCATTCCTCCAGTCAACAGTTTCACATCTAAGCATGATCATTATACAACATTCACAAAGAACATCAGCGACTGACAGCACAGCAACTTAACTACAGTATGCTGCACTTCTGAAGCAGATGACTAGTCAGGAGGTGCCTCAACTCACAGAGCTACATTTATACATCGACTTGATAGCATAGTATAAATTCATCCTTCAAATAACACATTCATCCCTGAGCAACCCTGGGAATCACTTTGATTGTAGGCCCTGTCACTCTTCACCACACTAGAATTAAAATACAAAAACATGAGATATGAGTGTGGAATATTAATAACCCTCATTTCCAGCACTCTGCTCTTTCAGATGCTAATTACAGATTAGCAACTGAACACAGGGCTTAGATATGACTCAGTGTAATATCACTATATATACGGATGTATAAACTCACCTCTGCTGGATCTGTTCTGTTTTAATTTATATTAGTATTATGAGCTTGATCCATTAATCATTCTCATATAAGATACTAATCCCTGATAAAAAATATTATTATTAATTTTTTTTTTTTTTGACATGTAAAATATAGATAATGGGTGTGTAAGCATAGAATGGTTAGCTAGTTAGAACTGATTGATTTGTGGTTATAGGGTGGCTCAGGATTGGTATAAAACTGATTTGTTGCGTTTCCTTAAAAATATTACCACAGTAAAAGATTCAATAAGGATCAGAAGTGAAGAAGAGTAGAGAAAAATATACCAGAAGATATTGCGTACATAGTTGTATGTGGATAACGAAAACACAATAGCATTTACACATTCATGGAATGTGGTCAGAATCCATCCAGACCACCTCCGAATGTGGATGAGAGATCTGAACACAATCCAATTCACATGGATAATATGATCCTGGGTCTGGATGCTGTCTGTTGTTTAAAATGAAGAAACTTTTTAAAGTTTAAAGTCTCTCACTGCAGGAGAAAATGAAATATCTGAATGTGTGGGAATTCTCCCTGAAAGCGTATTGATTAGTTCATTCTTATTCATATTATCTGACAAGAGCTGACTATCAGACATCACACAGCTGTTACAAACCAAATCACAGAATCGAAACTTGCTACTGAAAAGAGAACTGTGTGGGATACTGGATTAATGGGGCCCAAGTAAGGTCATGACAGTGGCCTCCACCAGTGTAAAAAGTAGGGTGACCAAACGTGCCATTTTCCCAGAAGACGTCCTGGCCAGGATTTCTATATTGTCTAAAATATCCAGGTTTTGGCTTTGGTTTCCTGTTTTCATACTTAATGAAGGTAATGATCATTTGACCAATAACATGCAGACATTGTACGTAATCGACCAATCGTGGTGCATGAGAAGGTGGGATCTACAGAGAAAGCGATGCAAATATTTTTACATATTAGTGTTGGACTTGAAGCACAACTGAGCATACCAATCGGTGTATGACATCAAAGTACTGTGAGAGCGATTCAAAAGCACAAGAAGCCCTCTGCTCTCTAGAGCTCTCACGCTACTTTGTCATAAAACAATTGGTCTGTGCAGCTCAAACAAAGCCAAAACGTGGATATTTTAGGCAATATAGAAATCCTAGCCAGGACGTGTCCTGGGAAAATGGCATGTTTGGTCACCCTAGTAAAAAGTGTCATGTGTGATGATGAGTGGTTTGTTTTAAGAACTAATAAATTAAACAAGGTTACATTTTATGTATTTTAGGTGCTGCAACTTGTCAACCTTCTTTATCAACTTTACTTAATTTTAATAAGTCCTGCAGTGTGCCAAATGAAGTGCCGGTACTAAAAGTCATAGGAACTGATTTTATAATTATCTTGTCACAAGTGTTTGAATTCCTTTGCCTTTATTCTTGACAGTTTCATGCAAATGTGTTTTAAACTTAAACTATGCCTTTTCATAACTTTTTTTTTTTTTTTTGAGGAACATATGGATAATAATTTACTGATGTTCAAGGTGATAGATGCATTACTCAGGTTCGAATAGGTTTGAATAAATTATGCAAATTACTGTTTATAGTTGTACTGTTTGCATTTATTTATGCTATGATTGATGTATTTGCTGTCACTGTTATTTATCATGTGGTGATTATTAGAGCTTATCATTTACTTAATATGTTTTCATCAGGTTTATCACTATTATTGTGGTTTGTGCATGTCAATGTGTTAAATGTTGAGGCTGATGTTTGCATGTCCACGTTTGGTGGATGTGTTCTCCCACATTGAAAGCATTCGGCATGTCGTGATGAGATGAATTTAGATCCGACACAAGACTGATCTAATTTTATTGGCGCCACATCATGCCTCTTGCTTCCAGTTTAGAGTGGATAAGAAGCATCCTCACATTTTAAGTTATTATGTATCCATTTATTATGAGCCACCTCATGGGGCCCTTCAGGATGTTAGGGCCCTAGGCGACTCTAGAGCTCTCTACCCTTTGCAGTTCCTTACATCTAACCATAACCCTATTACTTAAATCTGTCTTGTTGACAATATATACACCAGAAGCACTTAATTTGCTATCTGTGTACGTAACTGTCTATTTAAACAAAGAAACACTTAAATGCATGATAAATGTAACAAAATTGAATTGTGAAAAGGAATTTTTAAGTGAATAATGACTTATTTTTAAGCCTTTTCCTTACACACAGCTGTAATATGGCTTGAAATGTAGTGCATGAGTCCTATCCCCCACTTTTAGGATTTTTTTTTTTTTTTTTTGAAGTTCGACAGTTACAATAATCTTTTCTTTCATCCTTAATCCATTTCCCTTTGTGTTCCACAGATAATAAATATATTATACTTTATGTGGCTTTGGGTTTTAAATGACCTGAGGCTGATTAAATAGTAGTTTTCATAAAACTAATCTTTTAAAAATGCTCTCGCGAAGCAGGATTGCTTTTTATTTATTAATTTTATTCATTTATTTTGAAAGCTATTTCCTATGATTAAAATGTTGGTAAGCCCTTTTCAACACTGAAAGTTTACAGAAAGTAACTGTGAGGACTGAAAGAACATATGCAGCTTTCACTGTATTTTCTTCTTTTTTTTAATTATTATTTAACAGGAAAAAATTGGAAAGAAAAGATGCAGCGTGTGTTTTTCACAGCAATATTTCATAGAACTTCACTGTTATTCTTGGCTCCTTTATCTTAAACTGCTTGTTTTTTTTTTTCTTCTAGTTTTTATATAGCAAAAGTATCTGCTAAATGAAAAAAATATTTTTCATTATTCATCATTATGCAAACGTTTGGCAGCTATACTGATCAATCAGGTTATGGTGGTGGTGGTTAGAGGGGAAAGCGCAAAAGTTTGTCTAGGTTCAAAGAGGGGCATGACAAAAAAAATTTGAGAACCACTGCACTACACGTCCTTGAACCTGTCACATTGTGAGTTCGTGGACATTTTGCAGATTCAGCTTTCCTGATGTAGCGTTGTGGCTCTGAGCAGGGTTGGATGATAGAGCTGCTATTCTGCATGCAAATGTATAATAACTGACTGTCATACATTTTAGTTTGTGGCGGTGAATATACTATCCATCGCTGGCTGCTGGTTGATGATAATTCACTGTAAGTTTATGGGCATTTATTTATCGTAAAGGAATGAATTTGGCACATACTTTTCTCTCCTCCTCATTTACATGACTGTATTTCACTCTGCGCCTTTCTATAGTGAGATGCGTGGTATTGCGAGTTACTGGTGTGAATATTTAATGTTGGCTTGGAGGGGAGAGAGGCCCATAAACAACCTAATGCTGGATCTGCTCGAGCTGTAACTCTTCTGGCCTGAGCTGTAACCTCCCTCTCTAAACACCTTCATTCATTTTAAATTACATCTCATTCAGTTCTCCAACTGCCCGTGATGCTTGAATGCTGCTCTTTATGATCTTTAGTCCTGAAGTATCTGTGTATCACCATGATGACCCTTATGTGGCACATATTTCCTACCTAAGAAAATGATGTTTACAGTTTTTGTAATTTCCTGGAATTATACACACAGTGAATATGATCCATTACTTCATACAACACTTATATCTGGTCTTTGAATACTCTTGGCTAACCAGGGTTCCAAGAGCACTGATATACAGTCCAACAGCACTGGGACTTTACACTGGTGTATCAGTCTGTTTGTCTGTGTTTGCATATTTTTAAAAGTATTTATTTATACACAGTTTCTAAAAATGTGGCACTCATGCGAGAGAAGCTGAAAATGCTGTAAGAAGTTGCGCAATGGTCAAAGATGTCCATCTAACACGTTTACTTGGAAAAAACATGCAAAAATGCGTTCTGTGCAAGTCAGTGTCCACCTCTCAGTCTGTGTATAGCCTACTGGGATTTTCAAGAGATGCTTTATGGAAAGTTGCATTGATAGGCCAGTAAGTGGCAACAAGTTACTGTTTATAAATCATTCATTCAGCCGATGTATTCAAAAACACTGATTCATTCAGCATCGAGACTGAATCGTTCGAAAAACAGATTCATTTGTGACTGCCATGTGTTGCTCTGTGGCATCATTTGGAAAAAAATTATTTGGTGGATCACAAAATATCTGGTAATATTATAATCAAATGTACAGCAAGTCACTTAATGTTCTTGTTTACTGAGCTGTTGAAATTGAAATGTCACTTTTTAAACATGTTGGAACAAATGTACCTGAAGAGTTTGAAAAGTGGAAGTTCAGCACAAAGGTTATAATACAGTGAGTAAACAAGTCTGCTAACATAAAAATGAATCTGTCTTTTATTAAAGAAAGATATCTTTGAATTCAGCGTGTCCTTCTTCTTTCATTCTTCTTGTGCTTTAAAAGATCTATGAAGTGTATTTACAGTTCTCTGCAAATGACCTCTATCATGTTGAACACTTTGGATGACTATTTCTCCTGGACATCGCTTCTCCTCTTATAATCAATAATAAATCAAGATCAAATCATAACGTACGTATCAGGTCTGAATAAAACATGAGTCTTAATCCTGAAAGGAAATGGAGCCAGTTTCCAAAGGTATATTGTGACATGAAAATGTATTAGTGAAATGAGCTAGTAACTCAGGTTGGAGAAATCTCTGAGTAAAACATAAAATATGCAAACGTAGGAGTATATTATTAGATCTACGCTAATACATTCATTTAGAGTGTGGCTTGGTGTGTGATGGAATATTGAGATCCGAATCACTCCAATGCTACAGAGATTTCTTCACACAAACACTGTGCTCTTGCTTCCATCCACAATCTTTTTACATTCTGTCACTCATGGATTGTGTGAATTGAGTCTTTCTCTTATAGACTGGAGAAAGTGAGTTTAGTGAAACATAATGTAATAGGTTAGCTCAAGATTACATCTTTCAGTCCCTATCTCTCCCTAAGTTATTTGTCTCGCACCTCTTTGTCTTTCTCTCTTTTTACATATTTGTTAATCATTATGACAGCCTCATGCATACAGTTGCCACTGAAGCATGTCAATGAGTGAGAGAAACCTCTTTTATCAGAGTCATTTATAGCAGGTTGACAGCTCAGTTTGAAGATTTTACAGAGTGTGTTTGGTTTAGATATGTTTTTGTCTCAAGCGGTTTCTTCAGCAGTGAGGTAGAATTGAATCAGGGCTGTTAAAGTTCTCACAGCAGTATTGTTTATCTCTATTCTGGCAGTGAGGTAATCCATCTGTGAACCTGTGAAAGAGTCCAGAGACTCAAAGTCCACAGCTCTCACTAAATTACTTTGGGTAAGTTGTTGTAGCTGCATACCAGGCCTTGCGATCTGACTTGTGTCAAATATGTATAAACCCGTAGATCTAAAGTTGCTGTTAAGGGCTGAGCAGATATAACAACATACTTAAACTGTTGGTAACTATTTAACTGATTTATATAATCGCCCCATACTAAAGCTTGGCATGAGGGAGTATCCCTCAGTGTTTAAATACATAATTTTTCACACTTATGCTATTTGGCCATCATATTTACATCCCAAAAAATTTGTTAATATTCATGGCAATGAAACCCCAACCCCAAAAAATGCCTAAAGCATGAGGATACAGACAGATTTGTTGAATAGAAAGTAATAATGCAGCAAAATTTATATATATTTTTAATGAAACTTTGAAATTAAAGTTTCGATGATTACATTTTTGTTTAAAGGGTGTTACTTTTTTGTTGTTCCAGCCAAATATTTTCAGTTGTTTTGATTTTGGTGCATCATTAATAGAGAGTAGTTGTGTGTATGTGGTTGCGTCATAAAAGCCTGTTGCAAACATAAACCTATTTAGCACAAAAGTTTATAGTGTATTTTCAACTGTTTTCTACTCAGTTTCATATAGACTGTACTTGCAGATGCACTTCTCTACACTCATGCAGTGCAATACTGTGCTGCAATATGAATACGGTTACCTGTTAATATGGGCACGGAAATAAATATGCACTGCTTATGCTCGTGGTAGAAAACAGGCCTTGGATTTTCCCATGACACCCAATTTATTGTAACATTTGTCTTTTGATACATTTCACTGTCATATTTGGTCTCATTTTGGTGCTTAGAGTACACATAAAAATAGTCAACTTAATCGAGTCATTGGCTAAAATATAGTTTATTAATAACTATTTAAACAGGAATTTTGTAGAAATGCTAATACGCCTCCACATGAAAAAATATTGTTTCATTTTGTATATGAGACAATTATACAGAGAGACATTATACTCTCCCCTACATCAGAGTAAACTTCCAGTGACCCAGTTAAACCCAGCCTCTCTCAATCTGACGAGACAGTCACTAGCCTAACCTGTCTGGGGCGACAATGGCACATAATCATTCACAAGCACAGTTGTAATCGATTTCTCCAGCAAGCTTGTGCATAGACCTGTTTTGATTATGTATACTGTATATATTATATTTATGGTAATTGAATTAGCTCAGAGATATTAGAAGTGATATTTTAGCAAGTGCAAAAAAGTGACAAAGATGGAGCTAAATGAAGTTTCAAACTCTCATTAGCATCAATGATGAGTCAACAAATACATTTATTAAAGATTTTTCTCTCTTTCGCTCTTTTATATCAGGAGAAGTGTCTCTTTGGTGCTTTAAGGCTTTAAGGGGGATTATGGCAATCAACCAGAGCTTTTGAAAGCCCTTTAGAAATAATTACCTCTCTCTCACACACTCTCTCTCTTTCTCTTTCTTATTTATGGATTGATTAGTGATGCTATAGAACAAGGGAACAAAGATGAATTCCGGAACACATTCAAAATGCTACAACTTTCTTTTACAGTGCCTCTTAATGACCATTAAAATCCTCATACCCATTATTGAATGAAGCATGCAGGCAGACCAGCACGCTCTCATAAGAAAACATCACTCTGTTGAGTTTCATCTGTCACTCTGGTACTGTTATTAACTCATTTAGAACATTTCACTTTGGTGCCATTATCATCTCATTTCTGTGGTTTCCCAAAGGGTTTGCTTATCCAAAAATGTAAATTCTATCATCATTTACTTACCATCATAGTTTTTTTTTTTTTTTTTTCAAAACCCATATGATTTTTTGTTTACCAAAATGCAACGCACAATGTTCATTATGACTGAGCAGGGCCTTGATAACCTGCTATTGAATCATACAGGTATTTGTTTAAAATATATGACACAAATGATAGTTCCAGTTCCCTGAGCATTCTTCTGTTAATAGATGAATAACTCAGTAATGTAAACTTGGCCATGATGTTGCCACAGCTACATTAATAGACATCTAATGACACCCCCTTAACACCACTGTACTTTGCCAAGATCCTCAAAATACTTTACACAAAGTACTGGTATTATTTCACAGAGAGAAAACATGTTTTCATATACATCATGTGGCATGCCATTAGATATTAGAGTATTTTATATAGAACAAAGTACACTCCATATGATCACATCACATATAAACTATTTTAAATATGGTTTGCAAACTCAATGTCTAGTCAGTGCAATATTGTGATTAGAGACTGATAAATGACAGAGTTTGAATTTTTATATAGAACAAAGTAAACTCCATATGAACACATCACATATAAACTATATTAAATATGGTTTGCAAACTCAATGTCTAGTGAGTGCAATATTTTAATTATAGACTTAAAAATGAAGCCACTGATTTTTGAATATGAATATTTGAACTGACTTTAGTCTATTTTTTACTAATAAATTCTGAACAATAAAAAATAATAAGTAATTGCAGAACCAAAATAAGAAAGAAGTGCCAATTGAACATTTAAAAAGATGTCAGAGATTCTCACCGAACAGAGTTTACAGATCACACCATTCCCACAGCACAGACATACCCACATGCTGTTTTAGCAAGAATAGCAGCATATTTCTTTATTTGTGAGTTGTTCGAAGTGTTGCTTTGAGAGCAGATGGATTCTGTAATTTACTCATCCTCATGTTGTTTCAAACCTGTATGAATTTCTTTCTTCTGTTGAACACAAAACAAGAAATTTTAGTCTAGGTGATATGTGAAAATAATGTTCACTTTTTCATAAAAGCAGGAAACTTGGTACACTTGTATAGTTAACGGCCCTGAACATTTTCAGAAATTGAGCAATTGCAAAAACACCTTGTGGTTGCCATGGCAATCATTTTACTTTCTGCCATAACCAAATTATGTATTATGTGTCATAGCTTCTGGACCAAATATGATAACATAGAAAAGGTGATGTCTACCCCTATGTTTTGATGGTCAAGGATTACAATGATACCATATACATAAAACATAAACTGTTCAGGTAAAGAGTTAATGGTGAAATCAGCAATGTGAGAAGGAAATCACAGTATCTCAGGTCGAGTCGGGTAGGTGGTAGTGTGTTTCCAATACATTCTTGTTTTCTCTCAACAACGGTCTCAGATGGCATTGCAATCAGGTGAACAGTTAATGGTTAATTCAGTGACTTTATAAGAAGGATTACAATGAAATCTCAGAAGATGCAGAATGAAACTTCAAACATATTTCATGTAAATGTAATTTATAATCACTCTCCACGGTCAGAGTTGTCTATTTTGTTGTCCACAAGGGGGAAGCCAGAGTCCTGCATGCAGACAGGTACATGCAGGTGAATCGCTAATATTTGATGTAAGGGTGGAATAATATTCATGTACAGGGTGTGATGCGGGCCGGAAGGTGACAAGCACAGCCATGTTGTTGGTCTAATAACCAAGACTATTTCGACTCGGTCCAGTACACGTTGAGCAATGTATCCAATCGCGCTAGGATTAATTGACAACTGTAATGATTATATTAAAGGGAGCACTCTTTGCTTGCTTTCTGTATTTAATCTATTCACAATTTGAATAAAAGTTTTAATAAATGAGTTTTGTCTACCTCATGTAGGAGATTTAATGCAGGTGTGGTTTGGGTCCCAGTTTTTATGTGAAATGGAGCGGGTATAGGATTAAATTAGTGTTGCTGTCAGATAACTTGTCGGGTGTTCTGTTAATTACTGTGATTGCGGTAAGATCATTTGACCAGCCAGGAAAGTTGAATCAAAATGCCTCTCTGTGATGTTACCACAAGGCATCACTTACTTACAGATCTCAGGCTTCTGGAGGGGATGTAGATTCGTAAGAGTGAGGAGGAAGTAGGAGGGTGCTGAGCCTCTGGCTGTTCTGCACGCAAACATCAATGTCTTGAACTTGATGCAAGCCTCAACTGGTAGCCAGTGCAGAGAGATAAAGAGAGGAGTGGAGTGGGCCCTTTTGGGCTCATGGAAGAGTAGTCGTACTGCTGCATTCTGAAACATTTGTCGAGGTTTGATTGCACATGATGGAAGTCCAGTTAGAAGAGAATTGCAATAGTCCAGCCTAGAAATGACAAGGGCCTGGGCAAGAAGTTGTGCAGCATGCTCTTTATGGAAGTGATCCTCCTAGTGTTGTGCAATGCAAACCTGCATGATGCAAACAAGCTGTCTTTACCAAATGGTCCTTGAAGGACAGCTGGTCACCAAAGAATAATTTTTGATGAACCTAGCAGGATGATGAATTCATGCTGTAGAAAAGAAGTGGTAGGGAAAACAAGAAGCTCAGTCTTTGCCAGGTTGAGCTGCAGGTGATGTTCCTTTATCTATGATGTGATGTTATCCTTGCAGCTACTATTGGATTGTCTGGATGAAATGAATGATAGAGCAGTGTGTGGCTATGGCAATGGTAGGAGAAACCATGTGCTTGTATAATGGGTCCCAGTGATGTAGTGCATGTATATGGTGAAGAGGAGGCAGGGGCAGACGTACCTATTAGGCAAAGGTAGGCGACTGCCTTGTGTTGTGTTCTTGTATTACTGATTCACCATTAGAGGGCACTATGAGTGGGCACTCTTCATGCTTACCTGGACTTGAAACACTACACCTTGGGCCCCCAAAAGCCAAGGGCCCCCTAAAATGCTTTTCATATACGAGATGCGCATTAAGCGCGTACACGCGAACGGTTGCTGTTTACGGTGTTTATTACCACGACAACATCTGCGTGTCCGAGTTGAACGTGCTTCTTGTGTATCCTGCTTGTAGCAAATGATAATATTATACACCTGACCTGATGCTGACTGCCGCACGAGCGCGAGGTCTCTCTTTCACAGAGCGCGCGCACCCTTCTCTCTCTCTGCGCCTGCTCTGTTCAGCGAGCGGCGGAAAGGAGCTGCGCTTTCAGTTAAAACACAGATATATTGCTTCTCTAATTTTACATGTAAGTATAGCCGAAATCACAGCACAGCTATTGTCTTTATCTTATGTGTAGCCTGTTTGATTTTATCAGACGACGGCATGATTATAAATCAGGATTTTTGTGCAGATTAACATCTTGGAAGGGAGAGCTGGTTAGTCTTAATGGGTCGCGTTTCAGTCACTATTTCATATTCATCCCGTTGTCTGACAACAGTAACAGTCAAATATATCAATGAAAACAGTTTTGAGAATTTAGCTACATCAAAATACAGTATGTTACACAGAGATGCAAACAAATGTAATAATAAATAATAAATGTACATGCATGTTCAGAAGAAGTGAGCTGCCCTATCGTGCGAAAATGCAAACAGGTTTGTGTAAAGCCGCGTTTCCAATGCTGGAACTTTACCCAGGAACTAGGGACTTTGGGCTGGTACTCGATGTGTTTCCACCGCAGGATCTAAATAAAGTTCCGGGTAAAAAAAATGCCCCTCAGAAAGTCCGTGCTGGCGAGGTAGTACTTTTTCAAAGTTCCGGAACTTTAGGGGGCGGGACTTGGGCGTTAAACATGCTGATTGGTTGAGTTCACACAGCATTGTGATTTCAACCACCATTTATTTGGATCATTTTCTAAATATTACTGTTATTGTGTTATTGTGCCTATTTAAAAATATGTTTCGCCGATTTCGGAGATGGTCAGCTCCACGCGATCAGCGGGAGCTCAGTGCTCATGTATCCGCCGAGAGCAGTCTCACCTCGGCTAGTCCTTCTGACATTTGCAGCTGGCTCTGATTTCTCTTTAATGGTTAAACATAAAATATAATTCGTTTTGGGTAAATCTAACAGGTAATCTTTGGTCTGTATTCAATTTATCTATATGTTAAAATGAAAATAAAAAGAGAAAATTGATATAATATTTTGTTTCATTGTAATGGCTGTATATATAGACTACACATTTCCCTGAACTAAGTAAATTTCTGCGCCTATTATTATGTTTAATTGAAAACGAAAGGAGGCAGTGGTATTTCATATCATATTTCGTTTTATTGTAAATATACAGTGAGGAAAATTGCAGTAGCCAAGGCGAGCTGACTGATATTATCAAGTACGCTGCTGTTTGCAGAATTACCGGATTTGCATCATCGCAGACATCACACTCCCGAGTCGAATGCGCAAAGTCTGAACTACTGAGGATGCAAGTCCAAAATTTGCGTACTTTGTATTGAGAAACGCGTGCAGACCTACGTTTTTTAGTCTGGTACTAGCTTAAGCCTTGTCTGTGAAACCATGGGGAAAGTATTAATTTAAGGTACATTTAGAACAGATAAAAATGTGAGATTAAGTTGCGATTATTCATGAGTTAACTTATGAAAATCATGCAATTTATCGCGATTATATATTTTAATTGATTGACAGCCCTAAGTTAAAATGACTAAAATAAAATGTAGGCTTATGCTGGTAACTCATCAGTGGACTTTCCTCGTCAATATAGGCTATATTTTTTCACACTTTTCTCATTATCACTAATTCAAGTTTTTATATGAATGAACCTCTGAAGGGAACTGATTGTCTTCAGAAAAGTTTCGATCACATTTTCATTTTACCTGATAAAGTATCATTCATGAGCTGAGTGCTGCTTTGTTTACAGCTGTTACAAGGGAAACCATTATATTTCTGAGGTTCCAAAAGCACCTCCTACTGGCAGAGAATGAATGTGCATTTTCAATAATCCAGTCTACAGTTTTTGTTCAGACCAATGCTAAAATTCACCCACATAAATCCGTTTGAAATAATATAATAATTTATACTTCCGACTCAACCCTTTTCTTAAAAAAATGGTTTAAATGTTCTATTGTGAGGTGTATCATTTTATAATTTATTTTGTTCTTTTGCTAAAACTTGTATCTCAATGGTAAATCAATTGCTATTTCGTGGTCTACAACATGAAATAATAAAAGTGTCTGCTAAATGAGTAAATGTAAATGAAAGAATCCCATTATAACATGTACTGTATATAAAAAATATAGAAACATTGGACACAACAATGTGGCACCATTGTGCAGCAGCAAGCATCATGACAAAAAAGGAACCTAAAGGTTGATCTAGGTAAATGTGTACAAATGTATAGGGCCCCGTACCTATATTTGCCTGGGGCCCCATATTCACTAAATCCGCTCCTGAGAGGAGGGGTCCAAGAACTGATCCCCGAGGAAACTCTGTGGCCAGTTGATGTTCTTTGGATACCTCTTCTCTCCAGGAAACCCTGAAAGACCTACACCTGTACCTGTGAGATAAGATTCAAACCAGTGGAGTGCAGATCCAGTGATGGTAGACAGTGTAATCTGATGATTCACAGTGTCAAATGTGGCAGATAGATCCAGAAGAATAAGAACTGATGATTTGGAATCAGCTTTCACTCTCTGCAGGGCTACAGTGACCAACAGCAAAGCAGTCTCAGTTGAATAGCCGCTGCTGAAACCTGATTGGTTAAAGTTCTGTTGGTCATTCTGTAAAAGAAATAATGTAACTGCGCCTATAAAGGTGCGAACCAAATGGTCCATTACATAAGAATAGCAAAGTAACAGCATTCCTCAGGAACGTCTTGTAGATTGCAGGATCCCCAGCGGGAAGGTCCTAACAGTATCTGTTGTTTCTAGCCCTTTTGTCTTTAGGTATAAAATTATATCCCACAGACAGAACTTTGGGAGAAGCTAGGATTCATACAAGGATAAAATAGTTTGAAGGAAAACATGCTAACATTACTACTGAAGAACTGCTACACTACCATCTTCAATAAATTCTTCTCCCCACAAAAATGTTGGTCAAGCCTACTTATTTTTTTTTTGTATTTGAGAAATCTAGTACATTGGTGAGCCACCCAAAAGACAGCTCAGCAAAAATACAGTAAAGATGATGGGTATTATGCACTGGCCTGTCTAGACAGATATTTTTCTTGACAACAAGTTAAAGTGGATCATAAAGTGTCAGTTGCTGTATTTTCATCCAGAGATGAGAAATGGGTACATATTAATCAATAATCTTTTATGGTACTTTAAATGTAAAAAAGCTGTGATACTATGATGCTCAGATACTGTTATTTCCTTCTCACATTGCTGATTTCATCATTAACTCTTCACCTGAACAGTTTATGTTTTTGTATATGGTATCATTGTAATCCTTGACCATCAAAACATAGGGATAGACAACACCTTTTCTGTGTTATCATGTTTGGTTCAGGAGATATGACACACAATATACAATTTGGTTATAGCATAAAGTAAAATAGTCGCCATAGCAACCACAAGGTGTTTTTGCTATGGCTCCATTTCTGAAAATGTTCAGGGCCCTAACCTGTGTAACTTTACCAAGTATCACCTGTCACCTCAAATTTTGCACATATCACCTGGACTATTTTAAAGAATGTTGGTATCCAAACAGTTGCTGGTAGCCATTGATTTATATAGTTTTTAAATAAATAAAATATTTAAAAAAGGGATAAAACGGTCAGTTTGTGGACATGAAAACAGATAGATAAACAGATTGACTGACTGACTGACTGAACTGGATAAAAGTGTCTGACAAATGCAAGAATGTAAATGAAAGACTTCTTTTGTAATAAAATGTAGAATTTTATAACGTCTTAGTATCTGGATTGAAAGCAGAGCTGAAGCTGCATGAACCACAAGTTTGTGCAAAACCTTATGATCATAATACCCAGCAAGACACTTCATGCTTTCAAGATAAAGAAGAGTTAAAATGAGATTTTAAATCCCATTTTTTTCTATGTAGTCAACTTTATTGAAATACATTGTACTACAGAAAAGAAAAAATATCACACATTATTATCAGACATAAAAACAAAACCAAGATAGATGGAAATAGAGAGAGAGAAGCTTTTTAAAAATAGAACTCTGATAGGACCATGGGGACCAACACATGTTCATGAATATTAATGAACCTCGCACGTTCCAGCATTCAAAACAGACAAGAATCTCACTCTATCTTCATTTGCCTTTATCTGTCTTTTTCCCCATTCCACACTGCAAAATGAATTACAGATTGAATTATTGGGCAAGTATCTGTGCTTTATAGGTTGTATTTAATCTTCACACCTAATGTGTGTTTCTTTTAGCTCTGTGATCACACAGAGGAAGTACAGAGAAAAGAATTGTCATACTGTTTTCAAGGTTTCACATGTTCTGAACTGAGGTAAATATACTCCACAAAGTAATCGCGCCCCTCCCGTTGCTTATTTACATAGTTCAGTTACAAACACTGAGGTGAGAATTAGAGGTTATGGAGTAAATTAATTAATAATGAGCGGTCCCTCCCCATTCCCCTCCCCACTGCTTACATTCTTCAGGGATTCCCCCTTCATTAATAATTCATCCCCTGTCAACTCCAATATTCCTGCCCTCAACGATGCGACAGTTCACACTGGGATTACGCACGTGGCCTGTGTGTGTCTAACATGGACGGTTCCATCACTGTCTACTTATATAGTATACACTCCTATACACTGATGTGTGTGTGTGTGTGTGTGTGTGTGTGTGTGTGTGTGTGAGTCTGTGTTTCTGTGTGTGATTGTGTGTGTGTGTGTGTGTGTGTGTGTGTGTGTGTGTGTGTGTGTGTGTGTGTGTGTGTGTGTGTGTGTGTGTGTGTGTGTGTGTGCGGATGTATGTGTGTGTTACCTGCCATCCACTCCATCTGAGATGCTGTCATGAAGGTCATTATCTAGGTCATAATGGCTATTTGGAAGGTTCTGATTTTTTTTTTTTTTTTTATTATTACCCGTGTTGTAAACAAACACCTGCTGTTGCCTCTTGGCCAGTGTGAGATGAAGTGCCGCGCCGGGCCTGTTTTCTTCTTTGGTTGAAATGGACACACTTTAAGGATGTGTCTCTTAAGTGCACTGAGGCTACACAAAAATAAAATATACAAACTTATTTAAATAAGCCAGTGCAAACTGTGTTAAAAGCCAAATGAGGACCTGTCTCCTCTGGCTGCAGTGACACATAAACAATCGTGAAGTCGTGTGTTTCTGCAGCTGCTGCGGTTGAATTTGGCATTTACAACATACTCCACTCATTCTGTTTATCTAAGCATTGAAGACAAATGCCATTAAACTCTCATTCTCTCTGCATATGATTGACCCGAGTCTCCTCTATGAAAGGGCACTCGGTGTTTGAATGGCCGTGCTAATAGATGCAGTGTTTGTGGATCTGATTATCTCCTCTACAGTTTTCAAAGGAAGAGCCTGAGAGTGTCATCTGTAGAAAGCAGTTCAGTTCCTCGTATAGAACTTAACCTTTTGTAAACCTTGCATTAAGGCCTGCCTCCTGGTTTCTGGTGCCTTTAGAACTTATTTGCCTTGAGGCAATCTTTCTGTCTTTTAGTATTGTTCAGTTGCAGATAGTCATCTTGCCTTCTCACTTAAAAAGGGGAGGTGTTGAAACCATTTTCACCAAAAAAAAAATGACTAGCAATTACAAAAAAAAAGCAATTAACACTTTGGATAAAATGTGAAATTTTGAAGTAGAAAGGCTGAAATTATATTTTCCTTTAAAATATACTACAATAATCTGTGTGGGGTTTATTTAAGGTGTTTTTTTTTTTTTTTTTTTTTTTTTTTTTAACAATGCTTTTGCCAAGGATGTTCAATGTTCACTTTTCCAGCATCATCAGAACACATACTATAAAATATAATTCTTTTGTAGCTATTCTATAGAAATACAATTTTTCATTAGGTCTTCTGAAGCCATACAATAGAACAGAATGTTTTAGTGTTTGTTGTTTATTTGTTCTGTTTTTCTTTCTTTCTTTTTTTTTGGTGGTGGTGACGGATTTCTTTTCATACAAAAAAAAAAAAAAAAAAAAAATTCAATGGTGTTTTGGACCCCACTGGTTTTCATTGTATGGACTAAGAGTTCTACAAAATGATTCAAGTAATGTGTATGAAATATCTGTGGAACACAAAAGAAGTTTTTTTATAAATGTTTTTGGTTTTTTGTTTGTTGTCTATGGTAACCAAAACTGTTTGGTTACCAACATTCCTCAATATGAAGTGAAGTAACGTGTGGCCAAGTATGGTGACCCGGATCTGAGACTCAAACCCACAACTTTTGGGTTACAAGTCCGACTCTAACCTTTGGGTTACAAGTCCACGACTGCCCCAGTATATCTTCTGTTATGCTTAAGCTTCTGTAAAATATGTCAAGTTTAGAACGAAATGAGGGTGAGTAAGTGATGATGAAATTTTCATTATTGGTTGAACCATCTTCACCTCATTAATCAATGAAAATCTTCCACTCTGCTGTTGTCTCTAATCAAATGGTACCATTACACTCTAAAAAGAACAGCTCCATTCATACAGATAATTGCAAATACTGTATAATTATTACAACAAACACAATATATATATATACTGTGGATGTGTGTGTATGTATATATATATTTATATATTACACTTTCTTGTATTTCTTTCTTGTTATGTTATGTAAAAACTTTTATTTTCTGACATGACTATGGCAGATGCTGTGTTTGGCATGATGATTTACATGACAAAATGTTTAAAGTGCATGGGTTTTTAATGTCATTTTTATCACTTACTGGGCTTACTGAGTTCATGCTGATATTTTATGTCAGAGGTTTTATGAGTAATTATGTTTCCCCGAGGGTTTGGCTCTAATTTTCCACCCTCTGCTCTATTGATTCTCAATTTAAAAACAACTCTAGCCTGAAAACAAGATCATGTCAGAACGTTTAACCATTCTCATCAGTCTGATCATGAAGAGCAGTTATGAGGTTCTCTTCAATTGAAAGTTTTTATTTTTTCTTTATTGGAGCTGTTCATGTGGCAGAAAGCATGACATACTTTTTCAAGGCATTAGTTCACCCAAAAATTAAAATTTGAATATTTCTCTCCTGATTCAGACAAGACAACATTATTAATGGAGAAAGAAATATTATTGATAGAGGACTAATGTTTAAACCATGAAGAAACAGTTAAAATCATCTTAATGATGAATTTGTTTATTACAAACACAGGTTTGCACTTCATGAGTTGTGTGGATTATTTATAATTTATTGTGAAATTTTAATCAGCTGTTTGGACTCTCATTCTGACGGCACCCATTCACTGTAGAGGATCCAATGGTGAGCAAGTAATGTAATTCCAAATTTCTCCAAATGTGATCTGATGAAGAAACAAACTAATCTACTTCTTGGCTGTCCTTCGGGTGAGTATGTTTTCAGCAAATTTCGGGTGAAATAAATTAACCTTTGATAGTTAGACATTTTCAAATATTTTCAGAGTTTTTAAATATTTCATGTATTAATTTATACATCTATCAGCTTTGAACAAAAACATGTAACTTTAAGTTTAAGTTTACTTGTATTTGCATCACTTTGTGCAAATGCAGTTGTATTATTACGTTTGTGCTTCTAATATATCTAAATAATCTCATTTAAGATGCATTTGGCTAGTTAATTAACCCACAAGCCAAGCACATTTTCATCTTACCCTCAATATCACTTACAAAATCAAAAACCCTTTAAACACCATGTTTGTCAGTAATTTCTCTGCACAATATTAACACTGAATGACCTTCACTTACGAGATCTGGCCTTGACCGATCAGATGCCAGCTCAATCAATGAGCTCCAGCATGCACCTCACATGCAGGTCTTCATTCTTTCTGACAGCACTGGAGCAGCTCAGGGCCTCAGCAGTCATTATGTCTTAAACTCACAGGGGTGTACACACACACCTCCTGACCCACAAACGGTTTATGAAGCTTTTTAGCAATCTAGCAAGTCTGATCCAGGACTAGCAGCAAAGATCTGCCCTTCATTCACACCTAGCAGATTAGATTGTCACATTCTTCCTCTCACTATAGGATGAATGAATGGAATGGACGTCCCTAATGGAGAATCTATGTTCTCTCTCTCATGCAAGCTTTCACAGCTCCATAGAGGACACCCAGGACACCCACTGCCCCAGAGAGAGCACCAAAAAGTGAGAGAAAGGGTTACTCCCACCTCTCCTTTCTCTGTTTTCTCTGCTTAAATTCTTTGAATATGGCACTTAACATATAGTGCACTGTAATTGCTCGAAAATCTCATTGGTCTTTCTATCCCATATGAAATATGGTGGAGATGAGCACAATGGTTCTGGAAGTGCTTGGACTGATTAATATTTTATGATTTTTCTCTCTTGATTTGTGAATAAGTGAACAGAAGAGCTTCAGCAATGAGAGAAAAGCTCAGCCCGGGAGAGACCCATCTGCCATCTAACATATTTAAGGTCATTAGTTACACAGAGACCTGAAGCTGTTTAAACTGCTTAACGTGTAGATCTGATTACTCTTAGGTTGTACACTATCGTTCAAAGGTTTCTTTGTTTTTTAATTGTCTTATGTTTTTAAAAGAGGTAGCCTAAGCTCATCAGCTCACCAAGGTGCACTTACTTTATTACAAAAAAAAAAAGTAAATGCTGTAATATTGTAAAATGTTATTATAATTCAAAATCATTGTTTTCTTATGTAATTTATTTATGTGATGGAAAAGCTGAATTTTCAGCGGCCATGACTCCAGTCTTCAGTGTCACATGGTACTTCAGACATCATTTTAATATGCTGATTTGATACTCAAAAAAATAAATAAATAAAAATAAAAAATATTATTATTATGAATTTTGAAAATACTTGTAGGCCCTACTGCTTAATATTTGGGGAAAACCATGGTACATTAATTTAATTCTATTATTTGAAATTTTAAGATTTTCTAAATAGTTTTTTTCCCCTTATCATTTATTATATGTATTTTTAAATAATTTAAATAAATTCATCTTATTAATTAATTAAAATTTAATTTCAATAACAAACATTTTTCACATATAATATCCATATTTTTAATATTTATTCAATTGTTAAATTAAGAGCTGCATCTAAGTTGCATATATATATATATATATATATATATATATATATATATATATATACATATATATATATATATATATTATATATATAATATATATGTACATGTGTGTATATATATATATATATATATATATATATAGTTATTTCAGAGGCAAAGGTATTTCATTTTGATTTTGACAGATTCAATTTGTTCTTATTTGGACTAACATACATAGCATTAATCATGCACAATAAGATCTGGAACATACATTAAGAATATAAATAGGGCCACTTCTGATTTCAGTTGACTTGAATGTTAATAAAATCCTTGAAATCTTATGTTGTTGTAATTCATCTCCTTCATCCTGCAACATTATGGAACCATTTTTCAGGATGGTAATCACAGTGCCATGCACAGTTATAGAAAGCTTAAATTATTGTTGAGAAATAAAAGCTTTTATAATGCCCTGCAGTCATTGTGAGACTATGCACTTTGATGTAGTTCACTTTCAGAGAATTATTAATATTTCTGAGCTTTTAATTTCACAGGCAAAAATGTTTATGTCAGTTCTAGACACATACTGTACTTTATTTAGGATAAATCTCTCTGTTCTTGCATCGATTAGTCTATAGTTAATACATTGCAGCCAAACAAAAACCCCTCTGATAATAATTAATGAATTTAAGATGTTGATTAATGCCAAGTTGAATGCACATCTTTTAGATTGTATATCTGTCATTTTTAAAGCAGAGAAATTGAGTTTGTATTTGTGCTGAGATTACTGCTTCATTCTCCTCAACAGAACTGAGGTCCGAGAGAAAAGTACCTCTGGCTATCCATAAATGTATAAAAGCAATACTATTCAAGAATTCAAGAGCACTAATTATGGAAATTAGATGTATTCTTTTTCACAGTGCAGAGTCATGCTCATAGTGTAGGAACTGAAGATATTTTTTTTTTTTGCATTGTTACAGAAGCATTCAGAGCTGAAATGTGTCATTAACGCAGTTAAAATTAACAAACATAAGACATTTTATCCATTTTTTCAGATTGTTGTTGAGATGTTGTGAGTGCCACGATTGTTCTGTTGTAAACTTTATCACCGAGGGCTATTTTCCTCAGTGTTTTTGGTAGTTTAACAATCTGTGTGTGAGTGTGAGTACGAGTGTGTGTGTGTGTGTGTGTTAGAAAGAAATTATGCTGATACTTGTCCCCATTCAAGAGTGGAATGGGTCTTCATGGGCCACTGTTCCAGTTTAGCCATGACATTATGATCGAAGGTGAGTTCTTTTGTGAATATATATAATAATAATGTGCTACATTTCAAAGACTGTTACTTGGTCAGGAGAAACCCATTGCTTTTTCCATTTCACATTAGTCTCTCTCTCTCCTACATAACTACATAACTAGTATTATATAACCAGAGGTTTGACTAAACAGTATAAGGTCTAGACTAATTCACACTGCAGCTTTTTATGAGCCAAGAACCACCCACTTAGATAGAAATAGTGTAAGCCTGTAAACGAACCATATGTTAAGTGTTGTTTATTATAGGGATTTTCAAAGGTTGCTGTCTGGAATTTGTGTACCTTTTTAAAATTAATTATTTATTTATTTTTAATAATAATTTACTTTATTTATTTATTAATTGTAAAACATGAAAATATACACTACCACTCAAAAGTTTGTTATCAGTAAAAGTATTTTAAATAAATAAATCATTGAATACTTTTATTCAGCAAAGATGCATTCATTCATAAAAAAGTAACAGGTAATACATTATATGTGACAAATGATTTCTGTTTTAAAAAAAAAAAAAAAAAAAAAAAAAATAATATATATATATATATATATATATATATATATTTTTTTATTATTTTTATTATATTTTATCTTTCTTTTTTTTTTTACATATATACAGGGCTTCAGAGAAGGTTTAACTCTGACCCACATTTCACCTTTATCACACTGATCTTTACGCCAAGACTCCAGGGATTAAATTTAATACGACCAAATTACTCACACCAGCACACACTGCCTGGGTACAGGGAATAGAGCCAACACTGATCTGAAGATGCTGCATGCGCTACTCGCCGCTGCCTTGTGCGCAATACAAGACATTTAGTGCCTCAATGAACAAGTAGAGCACCTTGTCCAATTTAAAGGACATACAAATTATATGTTATACCACACACACACAATTTCTTAGCCTCGCTCTTATGCCTTCACTCCCACTGGTGTCTGTGCACTTATGAATGTATGAGGCAGAACACCGGCACAGAACTGTGAAAGAATGAGCTCCACTACATTGGTGTCATTAGATTTGGATACTCACTGGCTGGAGATTTTTGTTTTGTATTACTGATTAAAGACAGAAGACTCACTGGCTGAAGGTTTTTGTTTTGTAAAGACTCACTGGCTAAAGGTTTTTGCATTGTAAAACTTCACTTGCTTATGGTTTTTGTTTTGTGAAACAAGACTTAATGGCTGAAGCTTTTTGTTTTGTAAGTTCTGGCTGGAGATCTTTCATACAAACACCACAGAAACCGAAGAAATACAGCTAACATTTTTTCAAAGAGAAAAGAGAATACAGTTTTGGTTTATTCTAGTTCAGCTCTAGTTTTGGTACTACAATACTAAAATACATTAAGTGTTTTATAATGCTTGCTAAATTGGATTCTGAAGATTCCATAAATGGTTTCTTGATCCCTCAAACATGTTCAGATTGTTATAACTGGAGTTATGTGCTGCCCTCTGCTGGTTATCATTGAATGTGACTTTGAGTGATGCTTGCCTGCTTATTTAGGCTGTTCCTCAATCTCCATACTCATGCTACTAATTAGAAGTATTGGTGACTAAAAAGATAATACACAACTTGTGAAAAGTTTTTCAACAGTAAGATTATTTTTAATGTTTTTTTAAAGAATTCTCTTCTGCTCACCAAGCCCACTTTTTTTAAAATCAAAAATACAGCAAAATCAAATTTATTCCTGTGATTTCAAAGCTGATTTTTAGCATCATTACTGCAGTCTTCAGTGTCACATGATCCTTCAGAAATCATTCTAATATTCTGATTTTTTAAAATATATTCAAATAGAAAGCAGTTATTTTTAATAGTAAAAATATTTCACAATATTACTGCGCTTGCTGTATTTTGGATCAAATAAATGCAGACTTGGTGAGCAGAAGATAATTCTTTAAAAAAATTACAAATCTTACTGTTCAAAAAACTTTTGACTAGTAGTGTATATACTCATCTTTTTTGGAGTTTCAGAGCCAGTGTTCTTCATCCACTTTTTTTGCATGTAAGTGAACAATATCATTGTGAACAATATCAGCTGCAAAAACATCCACAGATGCACATTTTAAAAACACTATCATAGCTTATTTTCAGTGTACTATGATTCAGGATGCATGAATTAGGACGGACAGTATTTAAATTGGGATTCTGCAGCAAGTATTTGTATGTGTAGAGTGAGTGTGACTGTCTGGATGCGTGTATGAAATGCTTGTGAAATTCTATTTTCACTTCATGCTGCAAAGTGTGAATTAAAGGGAAATCAAACCTACAGACATCTCTCACATCATAGACATATACTTGCGCACTTTCTCTCTCTTTCTCTCTCTCTCACACACACACACACACACACACAAACACACACACACACACACACACACACACACACACACACACACACACACACACACACACATCGTGACTCACCTCCACTGAAACAGAGACACTGTATAAAGGTAACATTCATCATCAGTCTATCCAAAGGAGGTCAAGTGGCACTGATGAAGCTTTGAAGACACACACACTTACACAATGTGTGCACTTCTGTCTGCAACACTAGATATGACTGATTGTAATGTTTATTTGTTTTTGTGCGTATATGTGTGTACCAACTTTTGTCTTTGCTTAGAAATGTATTATTCAAAGTCAATCCACAAACAAACAATAATTAGAGGAATAATATTCTGATATCTGATAACTCAGTTATACAAAGTTTATGCAAACATGAATGTGAGAAACAGAATGTGACAAACATGTTTTTTGCATGATGATTCAGGGCTCACACATATGATACATCATATGTCATCACATCAGCCCCATAAGGATTCTGGATTCCCATAAGGCCCTAAATTTAGAAGATTCAGTCTGTAATTTCAAGCATCATGTTCTTATGCTAAGGGTGTGTTTCAGATTGAGGTTTGGCGCTCTTAGTGCAGCGCATGGGATGATGTAACAGAACAGGACATGGCAGGACATAGCTTTAAAAAATAATATTTAAATTTGAATAAATATGAAATATTTGAATATTGAAAATATTAAATTGGTAATAGTGCGATAAAGAAAACAAATATGATTTCCATATATTAATATAATCAAAAAAAAATTTTTTAATTTATTAAAAATAAAAAAAATTATTCAATTAATTAAGTTTTGATGAAAATAAATTATAGTATGAATGACTTATGGTGAGTTGTCCAGTGGCTGGGTTATTCATCATATCTGTGTAATTGTGTGTGTGGCTTCAGCTGGTCTGGAATAGTGATGTCATGACAGCCAAGTAATATGGGAGAAAAAGAGAGAGAGAGAGAAAAAATAAAAGCTTCACACACAAAGAAAGAAAGAGAGATGAATAGGGACACGGTGTGAGAGTGAAAACAAAGGGCTAAAGATCCTGAGTGGAATCTATTAGTGTAAAAGCTCTGAGGATGACAGACAAATGGCCTAGTTAGTCGATACTGGCAGCAGCAGTGTCTCCTGTCTGTTTTTATTTCTTTTCAAAACTGAGATCACGACCAGAAGAGTGACTCATTTGTTTTATTGAATATCTCTCTGTCTTTCTCGCTCACATATCTCTATTTCAGAGGGAAATGAAAAATAAACCAAACAATAGTAGCAGAGCACAGGCGGCTATAAAGACAAACAAATCAAAGTAAAATGAGTGAAACGTATGCACTTATATGAGCATAGAGCAACACACACACACACACACACACACACACACACACACACACACACACACACACACACACACACACACACACATAATTATGTTATTGAGGGAAGTGCTTCGCAAATATTCTCATTACAGATGGACTAAAACCATTATGACATTCAACACATCCAGATAGCTTATAGGAAAGTACTGAATGATGATTTAAAATCTATTTTTCGTTACACACATACAGAGGCCACGGTGCAGTGGAGAATTATGCACATAAACACATCTCATTTGCATACATAAATGCATCTTTTTATCCATTTCACTGCGTCTCAATTGAACCGCAATTCAAAACAATTTCATGCATGAGAAGAATCGCGCAGTGACCACACGAGCCAGACAAGCTTACACACAAACCACAAGCACTCATTCAGGCCAACTTAAATAACGTGAAAACACTTTCCCAACCTTCCCACATAAATGTGTCTAAACTGGGTCTAAACTGATTCTACACCCCTGTTACATTTTGTATTGGTAACAGGTGTATAGGTAATGTACAATTAATATACAATTATGTATTATAATACATACTATCCATATTTATCAAGACCCTGATTTGCTTAATTTTTCTTTTCTTTTTTTTTTCTCTTTTCTGCCATGCAAGTCTGGTCATGCTTATTTGTTAGGCTAGTTTTACAGGAATTTTGGACAGTTTTCAGATTTCATTTAGCCTGAGAGGCTAGCTTTTTCCAAGCATGTGTACTGTTATGTATCTGTTATTTCTCTGTAAATAACCAAAAACAACATTTCAGGAACGTTATATGAATCATCTTAAAATCAAACCTAATCTTGTGGTGAAATTAACATCCTGCCAGTCAAAAAAGAAGCGTGACGTGTTTTTCTCTTTGTGTCCATGAGGGGGCGCCAGAGATAAGGTTAGGAGGAGCTCATTAACACTCATTGAAATTCAAATAAAGGCGCATTTATCAGCTCACCTTTGCATTGACTCATTACTAATAGCTAGACAGTATTTCACAGTATTAGAAACATATCCGGTTGCATTAGAGAGTAATACGTTTCGCGACTGAGAAATATATATATGTATATATATATATATATAACACAATTAAAAAATATATATATATGTATATATATATATATATATATATATATATATTAACAGATGTATAAAATCCTACCATTAATATTTCATGTGTATCTGAAAAACATTTAGCTTCACAAAGAAGAAATTTATTCATAGGTATCAATGCAAATTAATATCAAGTGTATCGTAAATAAAGAGACTCCGAAATTTGAACTGTAATGTGCTCAAATCACTAAAATATACTGCATGTAAAACAAACAACCGCAGACAAAGACACTGAACCGACGCTTTCTTAGCTCCTCCCCTTAGAGCACAACATCCAATCCGAAGAGATCATTTTGGCCAGTGTTCTCCGCCTATTGGCTGAACGAGCTGTCAGTGGCAGCAGTCCATATTTTCGGCCGGGACAGTAGCACGGCCAGCAGTGAAAGTGAGAAATAACTCCGTAAACTTGGGATTCTTCTGACCACGAGGACTGATGAGCGAACGAAAACACATATGAAGGTAATAAAATTAATATAACATGGAATTATGACTTCTTTTGGGAAAGGATATAGGGGCGTGAATGTGATCTGGAGAGCGTGCTGGTGTGGAAGAGTGAATCTCAGATCCCAGGATAGATTTCCAGTGCATCGCTATTATTATTATTATTATTATCTGCAAAGATAAACATTAAGTTCTTAGCCACACAGTATTCTTCCATACTCATGCACTTAATGCAGTCTTAATAGACTCGTTTTTTTAATGGATTTAGATATAACTACATAATGGTTGTGTGATCTTTATAGTATATCAGGTAAATGCTATGTAACAATTTTACAAACAGCCTTTTGTCCCTGTTTCTATTTGATCCGGTCTGGTGTCAGACATTTGATCGTTTCTTCTTCACACATTTGAGAAGTGCACTGATTGCTTGTTTAGCAGCATGTGAAATGGTCCATATGTTCAGGGTGATTTTTTTAAGCACTGAAAGGAAAGCTTTGTGTCCAACAGGAAATCTGATATTCACAGCAGTACTTTTTGCTGAACAATGCTTGAATTTATGGTTCTTATTGCTAATCACGCAGCTTATAAAAGATTAACCATCCACTGATTCTTGAAACATGGGACAAAACTTACCCTGCTATTAGTTCCTAAAATGGCAACACTTTCACTTTAGAAGTGACTGAGATGAAATATTTGTGTTAAGAACACTGCAGTGATCATTTCATTTGTTTTTCTCTTTATTTTATCAGATTGATGACATTACTGTACCTGTGTCCTCAGATCATGTGCGAATCAAAATATGTATTAACTTAAAAAAAGAGTTAAATGTGTATATTTGAAAGAACAGCCACTACTATGAATGTATTAGACAGAATAAATAGTTTAGTATTTTATTATATATATATATATATATATATATATATATAAATATATATATATATATATATATATATAATATATATATATATATATATACCTATAAGGCTTACATCTGTGTGTGTACTGGTAGTCAACACCGCAGATATTTAAATTTATAAACTTACACACAGTCCATCCGTATAGTGTCTGTACATAGTATCAATCCTCATCTTTTTCCCATATTTCAACTGTTGTGAGTTCACTTAGCTCACATAATTACTTTCATAGGTTTTTCTTATTTAATTTTTCATTAAGCAGTTGTTTTAACATTTCCCGTGTTGTGTTTATGATCTCACGGTTGTGAAGAATCACTTTGTGATTTTTAGATAAATTCACTCATTGAAGTAAAACAAAATAGCTACAGCATAAATACAACATTTAAAATATTTAAAACATTATTTGATTTGTTAATAGGTATGATAAATATTTTTGTATGTGATAGTGTTTATCCTTGATCTTTAACTTTATTCTTTCATGTTTTGTAGCATTTTCTTTATGCCAGAGCTTAAGAATCCGTGTACACTTTTTTAGAATGTGCGTAATGGATTCTTGCAGCTACCGAATACATTTGCCAGGGATTTGGACACATTTGTTAAAATATTAATCTGAATGTAATCGCTCAGTTGATTAAGTGTGTTAATTTGAATCAAACGAACAGTGATTTTTAAAGAGCAGGCATGTGAGTGTTTGTCAGTGGGTGAAGAGCAAAAATGTGGTCTAGCCTGTATGTGGTGAAATGCTCTGTTTTGACTGGCATGTCAGAATCAGTCACTCAAGAGCTGGGTTGTAGACATTCTTTCAGGCCAGGATGTAATTACACCAAAGAAGTGCTTCATTTTGCAGATTCTGTAGGTCTGATGTGTCAGTGACGGAGAAGCAGATGCTGAATTGGCTGTTAATATAGTCGAAATGAATTAGAATGCATTACAGTCTCGTCTGGAGTTTCTTTCTGTTAATATTTGATTAATGTGTGTGTGGGGTGTGAATTCCTGGAATTCCTTTCGGTCTCTTTTACCCATATAGTGTTTCTCTTTTTCTTGCTTTTTCAAGCAATGAAAAAGGAAAAGCAGGTATAGGTATATATGGGTATACTTTTGAGTATTATCTTTTCATGAATCAGTTGATCTAGTTACATAACAGGTCCAATGATTCATATCACTGGTCCAGTGATTCATATCATTCGAATGATCTTGTTCTTGAGAATAAAGTATAAAGTAATGGCTTACATTTCACTCTATACCTCACATATACACTATAAAAAAATGCTGGGTTGTTTCAACCCAAGTTTGGGTCAAATATGGGCTAATCCAGTTGTTGGATTAAAAAGTTAATTTAAAAAATGTAACCAAAATTTAACCAAACAGTTGGGTTAGTCCATATCTGACCCAAAATTGGGTTGGAACAAGTGTTAAGTGTTTAAGAGTGTTGCTTTAACATGGCTTATGAGTTGAAACGTATAGATCACTTTTAGGATACTTTCTTGGTATACTTATGTATCCTTTACTTAACTTTTAAGGTGCGATCACATTAGCAAAAAGTCAATTGTCCATTGTCAGTAGTGTAGAAATGAATGAAGAACAGCTCACACAGAAGTCACCTTCAAACAAATGCTCTGTTGGTCCGTGTGGTGAATTCACGCAACCAACTTTGAACCTGTTCCGAAATCAATGCAGGGGAATTTTTTTGCCTTACTTGAAATTCCTATTGATGTAAATGGATTTCAAATATGAAATTTTGCTGAGGAATGATAAATGTGACCACATTTATTGGAAAAGAACAACAAGAAAATATGAAAAAATTATAATGGTATTTACATTTTTGGGTTGAATGATCTCTTAAATGATACAAGATTCATATCAATCGTGTGTCAGGAGACCATATTTGTCACTTCACGATTTGTATCTGAATGTTTTAATGATATAGGAGATTTATTGGGAAGTTTGCTGTGGAGTTCGCCTCAGTGTGGGCTCGGCAGAAGTGTGCATTGAGGGTGTTTAGAGGCTGTAAAGGGGGTACTTGTGAGCACCCTTCTGAAAGCTAAATTTACGAATGGGACACCCTATGGTCTCATGGACTTAACAGACATGGGCGGCCATTGTAAATCTGCAAGACCGCAAGTGCACATGAAGTGTGCCATTTGGGGCAGGGCCTTTCTCTCACACTGTCTTGCTTGCTCATATTTTTCTCTTTATTATATAAAGTAGTGAAACATTATACTGTTAAATAGCCTTGTTTCTCACCGCAGCTGTGACTGATTTCACATCATCAGGATCAGTGTACTTAATGAGTAACTGAATCAAGGTGAGTCTGTGGCTCATCGCTGTTGTGTGCCAATTTTTTCAGATCTCGGTAACCCGACTGGTCTAAATGAATTGTTCAGAAATAGACTGATCCGGTTCTTGTAAAATAAAGGAATGGCTTAAATTTCAGTCTGTCAGGTCTTGGCTACTGCAGCGAAGATTCGCTGGAATGAGTCCTCTCTCCTCTTTTTGTTTGCTGTGTGAAGTTTTCTGGAATGTAGTTCTTGGTCAGATGTGGTATTTGTGTAGTTGTTATTTACAGCCTGGTGTAGGAGGTTTCTTTAGACAGATTCTTTAAGCAGAAAACCAGATTTTTCCCTCTACACATCACAGTCAGGGGCGTCATGCTCTTTTTTGTTTTTTTACATTTTGAGTTGGCACCAGTGGGAGTCCTGGCTAGTTGAGATAAGACATAAACAATGAAAAATCAACACAGTTGTTCAAAATATATGAACAAAAAATATCTGGTGGTAAAGGTTTTGTTTAGCATGCAAGAGGACTCCTGTTCCAATCCTTTTATATATAATTGTTTTTAATAAACCAAGTGAAAGTCCAACTGACCGTGACAGCCAGTGATCAGCAGATTAGGCATTTTTATAAAACATGATAGACAGTATTTCCTAATCCAAATAGTGATAGAACCATATTTTATATATAAAAAAGAGAATCTGTTGTTTGAAGCTTGATAGCTTCAGTGTTTCATTTCTCTCTTGTCATACCTGTGTTTGTCAAACTGTCACACAAACAATATAAATGTGTGTGGCTTTTATAGGTCCTCTTGAGAGGAAATGAAGGCAGGAAGGATGCACTTGTGATCCGCATGGATAGTGTTTTTACCGGATGCAGCAGGATGAAGATTCTAAAGGGAATAATAATGCAGTCTGTTTTCTATATAGATCGAGTGGATGTAAATTAACACACACAAACTGAATAGATGAAGGTGAAAATATATGTTTCATGCTGTTTGTGTCTCTGTCTGTGTAAGTGTTTGTGTATTCATTTGCATGTGATATGATCACTTGTGGTCACACCATTAATACCAGAGCAATTTATAAAAGCATCATTCAATGATGTCATAAAAATAAACATACAACTCTTAAGCAAACAACTGTTTCTGTGTCCATGGTTTAATGCAAATATTAGGTATAGCCTATATCAAATCAGTGTGTAAGCAGACACATCCGCACAAACACACTCCGGCTGGATCACAGACTCACAGAGGTAATACTGCATGAGTTATAAAAGTGCGTTTCAGTTATAACACACACACACACACACACACACACACACACACACACACACACACACACACACACACACACACACAAATTCTGTCTCTACAAAAAGCCCCCATCCGCAGTGTGTTAGTAATGTCTGGATGACATCATTGCCCTGAGATTATATTAAGTCTGGTCAAGCTGTGTAACTTTCTGTTCAATATAAAAGGAAAAAAATAACATACTTGTCATCCTACTAACACACTGATATGCAACCAAACTGAATCATAGCAGGAAGTGATCTCAATAGATTGTCTGAGGGAAAAACCACCTAAGAAAGCCACCTTTGTTAATATATATATATATATAATATATATATATATATATATATATATATATATATATATATGCCTTTATCTAGGTGTTTGATTTTAGGATTGATTGAGAAAGTTCTTGTGTAAGGTTTTAAAGCTGTGCGATAAAAAAAATAGATCCCTCCTAACATATCATATTCTACTTTATTTTATAAACTACAATTTAAAAGTTTGCAAGGATGCATTAAAATGGTCAAATGTGACGATAAAGACAATTATAATGTAATGAAAAAACTATATTTCAAATAAATGCTGTTCTTTTGGACTTTCTGTTCCTCAACCTGAAAAAATAACCAGCCAGTTGTAACAAAAATGTAACTGTTTTTAACATTGATAATAATAAGATTCTTTTTTTTTTTTTTTAGCATCAAATCAGCATATTAGAATGATTTCTGAATGGTCATGAGCCACTGAAGACTAGAGGAATTATGCTGAAAATTCAGCTTTACTTTCTAAGAAAAAAATATCAAAATAGAAAATAGTTACATTCAATTATATTATTATTTCACAATATTGCTGTTTTTCCTATATTTTTGATCAAATTACTTCAGGCTTGGTGAGACTTTTAAAAAACATTTAAAAATCATACAGACACCAATTTTTGAACGGCTGGACAAATATGTAGGGAATAGTTGGCAGTTCGACATATTAATGCTAATAAAGCCACAACATGAAGTGTAGTGGATGTTAAACCTGAGATGTGCATAAATTTTCTGTTCGTCATCAATTGTACCACAGTTGCCACAAAAATATGTTTATCACAAAGTGTTTTTGTTTTTTTTTTGGTCCCTAAAATGCTCTAGTGAGTAGAACTACTTCCTTATGCAACCAATTAAGTATATTGACCGGAAACAATGTGGCAGCTGCAATGTGGTCATTAAACCTGAAAATTAACTGTGCAGTTATGAAAATTAATCTACACCCTTAGAATACGAGTCATCCAATTGGACAATGCTGTTGTGTGAAATGACTGATAATGATGATGACGTTCAGCTGTGGGTTGGGGAGTTAATACAGTATACAGAATGATCATAATTTCCACAACTATTTTATAAATCAGTGGTCGCGCAGATTGTGTTGGGGTGTTTGGCAGGTTTCCCTCTGTCTTTCTGCTCCCACACACCCCAACATAAATGAAAATATGAACCTAGATACAACAAGCCAAATCTCATGGTTAATGAAAAACCGTCCATTACCCTGCAGCCGAATCCAGATCTGTCTGTGTCAATTGCAGTAAACAGAAAAATTATTCACAAGAGCATTCAAACACACTGAATGTGTGTGTGTGTGTGTGTGTGAGACTAGACTGAGGGAATCCATTACAGTACAACATTTTAACTCATTCACTGGAGACCTCTGTGCTAAAATGCTAATAGGTTCCTGGATGTGGTCAGATGGTCAGATGAACACTGTGTGCGTGTGTGTGTGTGTTTTAACGTTCATGAATGCCAGACTCACACAAATGTCATTTCAGATCAAGAGTGATTCAGTGATGAAATGTGTGGAACTTGATTACGTTTCTAGGCCAGAGAAATTGATCTTTGTGTGTGTATGTGGTATGATCCTGTTTCGTTGGTCTCAGTACAGTTAAACAGTGCATGACCTGCTAAAACATCGAGTTGTATTGCCAGACCTGTAAATCAGTGGTTTTGTTTCAGGGCCCAGATACTGTTTACTGAATTCATCTGTTTGTGTGTTACAGGGCAGCAGGATGAATGTGGAGACTCTCAGTAAAGCTGAACTTCTGATGCTGCTCAGCATTCTGGAAGGAGAACTGGAAGCACAAGATGTAGTCATACACACACTCAGGGTAAAAGCACATATACACACACATGCATTTAAAGCTGAAGTGTGTCATTGTTAGTAAACCCTAAAACCCTAAAAACGTTAGTAGACCCTAAGAAACCACAACAGGCAATGTCAGACACTCATCAGATCCTATGAAACTGCATTAGACCACATTAAAATCCTGATAGCTGTTTAAGAAACCACTTCTCATTCTCTGTTGGTTGTTAACCATTATTGGTAACATTATTAACATGTTGCTAAGTGATGCTAGCATAATGTTGTTGTGTTTTCTAGCCAGTTGTCTAATAAACTTGCCATTGTATATTACAATTATTGTTAGCTCCTCAACAGATTACTTTTGTTCCTCTTTTGGATAAAAGAGTCTGTTAAATGCATTAATGTAAAATATTTTTAACATGCTGCTTAGTGTTGTTTTAACTAGCATGTTGATAGCACATTTTTGCATTTTGCTAGGTATACCTAGCAAAAAAACAGCATGTGCTGGTTAGGTATGTTTTGAAGCATGGCTGCTGGTTTGAGCTGGTTAAGCTGGTCCTTAGCTGGTCATGTGCTGGTAAACTGGTCCTGAGCAGGAGCTAGTTGCTGAGGACCAGCTTAGGACCAGCACATGATGCATATGCTGTTTTTTTAAACAGGGATTGCTAACATGTTTTAGCATGTTGCCAAAGCTTGTGGTCAAACAAGTTTCCATGACACGTACCCTGGCTACAAACTGAAAGCTCTTCCCCAAACTCAAGTTAATGTTGCTGCATTGAGAGCGAGTTGTTATAGTACCAAAATGTTGTGTTTGCATATCAAGCTTTGAAAGGAGAAGCCATTGCAAAATGAAATACTTCAGCTTTAATAATTGTGAATTTCGAGCATTTGGGAGATTTACACATACTGTACATTCTCAGCTCTGCATGTGTATAGATTTGTGTTAGGCTATGTGATATTTGTGTTAAGTAAATGATCAGTGTTTGGTGTGGACTAGTGGTCAGGAACCACAGGAAGTGTGTCGGGGGTACTCAGGAAAGAGTCAGAAAGGAGAACAATGGCAGGCAGTGCTATTCCTGTAAAACACACACACACACACACACACACACACACACACACACACACACAAACAAACACAAAGTAATGGACCATAAAAACTAAATTTACAAGGATAGTTCACCTTAAAAACATTAACATTAAGAGATGTATGAATATTATTTAGATCATGCAGAAGTTTATAAATAATATAATAAATATTCATGAACTACGCCCCTCACAATAATTTGATTCATTTATTTGCCATCTGATTAGTGCACACTTATCAACATCTTCCTTTCAGCCATTAAGTGTATCATGTAACATAATTAATATTCATGAGCACACAATCTTCATTCTGTTAGGACTTATAAATTACAAAAATACAGCATGTATATTCTACATGCAAAAATTCCAGGGAGTTATTTCATATGTTCATTACTGTTAACTGTTTTTAATGAATAATGAAAGTCATTAAAAACTGAACTCCTTAACATTTAAACAAGTGTTAGCACAGAGCCCTGCCTTACAGCTTTCTTTATCATTACTTACTTAATTCTCCATCTTATATTTCATTTTATGCTTTGATAAGCACACAAATTAAATCAGCTGTGCTCGAATGAGTCTTTAATCCACAAAACTAGAACACATGTAGTTGGTTTTGGTTTGAACTCATACTGACACAACAGAAGCCCACAGCGTTCCCTCTGGATATATATATAGAGAGTGTGTGTGTGAGTTTTATTAGGCCTGTAATTATTCTGTCTGATGCTGTAGTTAAAGAGTTAACACAATGTTAATAACAGAGAACAGCAGCTTCACATGAGCTCAGGGGTGTGTTTGGGAAAGATGGAAACATGAGACGAGGGGCTCAGCCACTAAAGCTGCTCTGGTGTCTCACTGTGACCCGCTGATCAGCTGCTGACTCTTTGCACTGCACTATGAGATTAGTTTGTGGGACATTGAAAACAACACAGAAAAGCTAAATTCATCTGAATGCGAACAGTACATTTGGTAATATATTTGTGCATTCATATTACATACATCCATACTTTGTACAGTGACTTGTTCAGTCATCCCCAACATCATTAGAAATCATTCTAATATGCTTTATAATTCTAATATGATAGATAATTGTGCTGTTTAATTCTTTTGTTAAAACTGATGCAGTGATTTTTTTTTTTTTTTTTTTGATAAATAGAAAGTTCAGTAGAACAGCATTTTTTAAAATAGACATCTTTTGTAACAATGTAACAGGTTTTGCTGTCACAAAGCATCCTTCCTGAATAAACTCTCTGTCTTTTTAACAACAACTCATTGACTCATTTTCTATTAGACATTGTCTGCAGTGTCTGGTGCATCTGCTTTGGATACTGCAGTATTGATATCCAAAACCGCTGACTCATTGACTCATTTTCTATTCAATACATAGTGAAAATATCCTGATTATTATCTAGGGTTTTTTTTTTTTCTTTCTGTTTGCTGTCTACCGATTTGAGGTGCATTTTTGAAATCTGATTTTTGCTTCCTGTCTGAACAAAGCCTTAGTGCGTAAGTGTGCCTGTTTTACTGCTCAGCCCTTGGCAAGATACTAAATTGTGTGTGTGTGTGTGTGTGTGTGTCAGCTTAATTTGCCTTTCTTCCTGGGCAGTAAGGGCTTTATTCACACAGGGATCCTTGAGAGGCCCTTTGGGCTTGAGTCTTTGATCATGAATGTCGTGTTGTGTGTATGAGTATGTATTTGTACATGCTGGGAGAACAGCGTCAATCACGTTAGATGCCTCCAGATCAACTGCACCATTTTTTGCTCCTCCTTTAGAGTTATTTTCCCATGGCTCATTCTGATGTAATGGAGGAGCCAATGTCCTGAGGGCTGGCGGTTAAAACGGGAAACCGGCCGTTAATATGACTCACTCGCTGCTTCATCATCTAAGCCTTATAAAGGAACATCAGGTCTGTCCACAAGTCTCTGAAAGGGGAATTTCATGAATAGAGAATTGCGTGTTAAAATCACAGTCCAAACAGACTAAACAAGCAAGTTGGTTTTGTCCTAATAGGGAGGATGTCTAGTCCATGTTTTACATTAAAAATGTGACTCATTTCCACACACACACTCAGAGAGAAAACCATTGGGGTTCCTTGCTCTTCTGAACTTGCTCTTCTTGAGTGTGTGTTTGTGTGTTGATTAGAGGGATGTAGGATTCCTTCAGTGTGAACTTCCTTCCAGGAAGTCTCCTGATTCCTCTCTTGTCTCAGACGGTAAGCGCCTCAGATCAGCAAGAGCTTGATTTTAAACAGCAACAGCACAAAGAGCATCCTGCTCTTTCCTGAATATGTATTACTAATGCCACAACAACACACAAAGAGTAAAATAATAAATTTAGCCAATAAATTACCATTAAAAGTATCTAAAATAACTCATTCTGCATTGAGATCCCACGGTGAGGGAATACCCATAAGCCCATGCTCATAAATAATCTAATTAATTATCCTTGGATGAGCATTGGGACTTAAAGGGATTATATAAATAGTTATTATTTAGAGCTAAAATAGTGAGTTAAATCATTAAAGCTGAACATCTTCTGTTTAGAAACCTGCTATTCTTATTTGCTTTTGAACCAATAAACAGTTTTACAAACTGGAGTCATATGTTAGATTTTGAGGAAGTACTGGCTACTGAGAGTTGTGATATACTGTTGCAGTTTATCTACAAATGTACAACAAAAAATTACTGTGCCAAGATAATCATTGTGATTGTGCGGCACAATTCTGCTTCATCACAGGAAGTCCTGAACTGTAATTAACTGGCAGTAATTTATGATAAATGCACAGTGAAATCTTTTATAGTGCGCAGAGAAAGCAGTCAAATGAGTAACTAATGTTCAAACTAAACATCTTATTATAGTATAGTAATAATATAGTAGCTGGATTTCTGGTGGGAAAGGCAGTTGCTAGTGTGTGTAGTGCTGTCTGTCCCGAGAGACTGTTATTGTGGGTGTGTGTCTGGTCTGTTGTGTTGGGTGTGAAAAGAGACAAAAACAAAGTTTTGTTTACAGCTGCAAAATATTATGATCTTACTAAAGAATTCAAATATTTAAAATAGAAGTGTGAAATAAAAACATTACATTACCATTCAAAATTTTGTGGTCGGTAAGAAGTCTCTTATGCTCACCGAAGCTGCATTTATTTGATTAAAATACAGTAAAAACAGAGATATTGTAAAATATCATTACAATTTAAAATAACTTTTTTATTTGAATATGTTTTCAAATGCAGTTTATTCCTGTGATGGCAAAAATAAAGAAATAAAAAAAAAATTCTGCAGTCATTACTCCAGTCTTTAGTGTCACATGACCCTTCAGAAATCATTTTAATATGCTGATTTGGTGCTCAAGAAACTCTTATTATTACCAATGGTGAAAGCAGTTTTGCTTATTTTTGTGGAAATTGTGACAAATTTTTTTTTTATGAATATAAAGTTAAAAAAAAAAGCATTTAAAATAAAAATAAATATTAACAAAAATAAATTATTTATACTTACTAATAATTTTATGTATCCTTGCTTAAAAAAAAGTATTAATTTATTTCAAAAATTACAATATTTCTGACCATGATCTTTTGGACTGTAGTATCAAAATATTGGTTGCCAGGACAGTGCTTTGCTGTTGCTTAGGTGTTCCAGGTGGTTCTTTACTCTTTTGCCAAAGTGAATCATTCTTCATCATATCATTTATGTCTCTAGCACAAATAGTGCAGTGTGAGTTATAGCCAAAAATATAATAATTAGTGTATTAGATCAAATATAAACAGTAGTTTGTGCAGTAGTTATAATGATGCTTGTCTGCTTCCTTTAGTTGTCTCTCTCTGATCTGTGGATAAGGTCACTCAGAGGCCGGCAGGGCCACAGATTAAGGCCTCTAGGGCTGGAAATGGACTGTAATTTTCTGTAATGATGTTGAGTAGTATGCAGCACTGCTTAATGCTGAAGTGAAATAAATAAATGATCCAGCCTAGTGGTCTGAGACACACTTAACACACTCACACGGCTTCAGCATATTAGACGTTAGTACAATATAAGTTTCTGCTTGATACAGAGAGACTGAGAGATAGAAAAAATATGTTAGAGTTAACAGCCTGCATTTAAATGGTTATTGTTGTTACAGATGCCGCATTGTGTTAATCAGTATCCTGATGTTCACACCCAGTACACACCACACCTCATTCTCATTCTCAGTGTTATTAAAAGACTGAATTATTATCAGATAATAACCAGGAAACGGCAGAAGCTCAGGTCTCTTGAAGTCTGGTTGGTTAAATATTACTTTCTTTCCCACATGCATTGTGATCAAGCAGATAAAAGTCTACATTTTTGTTTGCATTGGTGTATTTAAGGAGGACACAAAGGCGTGCTCATGAAAATTCCAAATGTGTATGCGTCATGTACACATTAGCCTGACGAGGTCATGATTTTTCGCCTTTAATTTACAGTATCATGTCGGATATTACACATTTTTTATTAAACGGTATTGCATTTAATTGTCATTCATTTGCCGTCATTATATGATCATGTAAAGTAAAAGCAAGTATTGAATTAATATTCACCCTATCTATTTTCAAAATGAATGCTATTATGAAGTTACTGTAAACAGTTCATATGTGCATGTTTCTTTCTATTTTTTCTTCTTTTTTTTTGACCTATGTAATTTTTAATCAAAATGTCAACTGGATCCAGTGAAATGACTGACTTCTCTCTGATGATGTATACTGGACTTCACCAATCATTTAGTTAGCTTAAACTTTCTTCTATTCGACTTGCTTTCAAATCTGCTTCCATCCAATCAACAACCGATGGATAGAACCAAGTGTGTGTGCCTCCCATCTGCTGATCTATTTAGTAAGACCACCCCGTCCCCATCCCTCCTAAATAAGTCACACTGCCCCCCTTTCCAGCTCTCACACAAGCGCGCACATGCACAATGAGTAATGAACAACACCCCCTACAGCTGGGCCTTTTGTGGTGATAGCCCCCCTCTCCATCCCTTCAGCCCAGGGGAGGTTTAACACCTGTCCGCAGAGGAAGAGTCAGAGTGGGGGTCAAGGCTGTGATTATGTTTTGTGTAAATAGATCTGATAGTGACCAGCTGTAATTGCATCATGATGTGTTTAGAAATCCTGTTCTTTCTGTCTCTCATAAAAACACATGGCCTATATGCAAACATAATGTAAGGTATTAATCAGTCATTCTATGACTTTGCTGTGTGATCACAACATCTCTCAGTGGAAACCAGTTACTTATTCCTATCTTTTCTTGTCTACCTTTGGCATTTTTTAGGCACAACAGAGAGATGCATTTGTACAGGAGCGATATGGACATTACAACCTCCGTGACCCCTTCATAGCACTGCTGAGGGACAGAGAACTGTCGCAGGCTCAGGATGATGCACGGCAGAGTCCCGTGTGTCTGAACCCGCTGGGTGTGCTGAAACTAGTGATGGCCCACTGCACCAACATGAAGGAGAAATTGCTGAAACAGCTCGCTGCTGCAGAGAGGAGACACAGACGGGTGAGAGACAAAGACAGAGATCTGAGCTACCTGCCTAGGCTGTATTTTAGGCTCCTATGTGAAGGCTGTACTTTTCACAATAAAAGTTTGTCATTGGCACCTATGGTTTCATGAACAATCTTTAACATCCATGGAACCTTTCCATTCCACAAGAGTAAAGGTTCTTTACAGTGAAATAATTATGTATAGATTTTTCAAATATTCTAAACACTAAAAGAAATTATTTTATTTTAAGAACAGTTCACTAAAATGATTTTTTTGGGGAACCAAAAATGGTAATGCTAAAAAGCTGTAGGCATTAAAACTATTGAGTTAATGTCACTTTAATCAGTTACTTTGGATTATAGGTTTGAGATAGCTGCCTACAGTATATAGACAGTAGACTAGCTCACACAGTTTTGGAACAGAGCTTGAATGCATGTATTGAAAATGTATGTATGTTTATGGGACTGGTTCATTCAGTTCTTTGAAAGTAAAAAAAAAAAAAAAAAAAGGTTTTATTTATTTCATAAACATTGTATGAAAGATTTATACATGTATTATACATTACTATATTACTTTATCATTTATTTGTATTTATGCATTTTTTGAACCATATCTTTCATTCGTTCTGAATCTGTATGACTTGCTGTCTTGTGTGGAACACAAAAAAAGTTAGTAAACACATAATTTTGATTACCAAAAAAAAAAAATCAAAAATATCTTCTTTTGTCTACCACAGAAGAGAAGTCATACAGATTTGGAAATATGAATAAAATAATGACAATTTAATTTTTAGACTAATGTGACTCAATTAACATGACTCAAACATTATTAACTCAAAATGAAAATAATACATGCTTACTGTTTATTAGATGGTGCAGTCATAATTAGTCATCTTTCTTGACCTGATGTTTGAATGTGTGTATGCCTGTAGGTAATAGCTGATTTAGAAGAAGAGAAACGACGGCGTGCTCAAGACAATGCTGCGGGTGATGACATCACTGTCATGCTGGAGAAGGAACGAGACAGACTACTGCAACAGGTAACCAGGCAACACAACCAAAACATATATACACATGCACAAACTGCACCATTATAAATACAACTGAAATTGCAAGATAAATGCAATCACAGCACCCTGTGCCAGCAGATTTTGTGTGGCTTTGTTGTGTAACAGTGTTGGCGCAGATCTCTTTTCTACAGAGGAAAGGCTCCATTGTGTTTATGGACTGTGGTGCATGAGAGTCCATCCGCCTCTCTGTGTGTGTGAAGACATTCCATTGTGTGTTTGTGTTTTTATTGGATTAGGATAAGGTTATATTAAGGTTAAAGTACAGACTCCAGTATTATGAAAAAAGGCCCTTCCTGTCCTGCCCTGGGTTTCCCTTGCACACACACACACACACACACACCACACACCACACACACACTTATTTTTTTCCTGGATGACTCTCACACATTCTGCAGCTCATAGGGTCCGAAGTCTTAAAGATATTCATAAGTTTTGTTTCTGGTAGGAAGAAGCAAGTAAACAAAACATTTTAAAGAATGTAGGATTCATCTT